>NC_066577.1:5310347-5312847 GCF_024679095.1 Eriocheir sinensis
ACGATAAAAATAATAAAGCTAATGATAGTGAGAGTTGTGCGGTTCTACTACTACTACTACTACTACTATTACTACTACTACTACTACTACTACTACTACTACTACTACTACTACTACTACTACTACTACTGCCACCACTACTACTACTATTACTACTGCTACTACTACTACTACTACTACTACTACTACTACTACTACTACTACTACTGCTACCACTACTACTACTACTACTACTACTACTACTACTACTACTACTACTACTACTACTGCTACCACTACTACTACTACTACGGGCCTCCATCTATTAGAGTTGCGTTGTGAGCGGTATATTCTCTCATATCCTTTCGCAAAGCAATTCATTGGCCCCACCCCGCCAATGACTGGCCGACAACCATCTTTATTTACTATTACAAACTTTACTAAACATTTTATTTTTAAGCTAACAGAGCTTGTGGTTGATACGACTATCAACCACCGTCGCCTCAAAGTCCAGGTCAGCAATGCGGGTGGTTTTGGGTGCAGGTGACCTGGTTCCTCTCAGGCAGACCAAGGCTGACCTCAGGAGGGAGAAGGACAGCCTGCATCTCATCCAGGCGACCACACTGCTTCTTGGCTGTTGTTTCTTATCCGCCAGTGTTTCGGCGAGTCTTGCGTAGAAGCTCTGCGCCCTTGGTCCCATCCCTCCTGCCGTCGTGAATACTACCGGGGTGAAGGAGCCCTGGTCCACATTCTGTATTCTTTCTTCATATGCTCTGTTCTTCTCTTGTTCGTTTCTTCTGTGGGCTGCATCAAGGGTCAGGTCTCTGTGGCAATGGGCCATGGGATCAAAGATCCTTATGTCAAAATATGCCCTTTGTCCACGAGTCCAAAACCCTCTGGCGCTAACATCCACTCGTGCTTCGTTCGAAACATTAGCGGTGCGTCTGGCGAGGTGTTCGCCTTGCAGAGGGAGCAGCATGG
Source organism: Eriocheir sinensis (assembly GCF_024679095.1). Taxonomy (NCBI): domain Eukaryota; kingdom Metazoa; phylum Arthropoda; class Malacostraca; order Decapoda; family Varunidae; genus Eriocheir; species Eriocheir sinensis. The sequence goes on from NC_066577.1 coordinate 5,311,308, forward strand.
GTTCCACAGTCACGTCGTGGCAGACTTCTTTCAGCATCTGAGCTGTTACGTCTCTTACTTCATCATGTCTCATGCAGACGAAACCTCATCTCTTGCATGTCATGGCATGATTTTGATTGAAGGGTGAGCCAAAGTTACACATGTTTGGGAGCCCAACCACTGGCCAGCCATACCTGAGGGCAAGGGCATCAGTGAATTATTTTTTGTTTAAGTTGAAGCCTTTTGCCCTGATAGGTAGTGTGGTTAGCCAGTTACTACTACTACTACTACTACTACTACTACTACTATTACTATTACTATTACTACTACTACTACTACTACTACTACTACTACTACTACTTTTTTTCTATATAATTTTTAATAATATACTACATAAATGATACCTCCACCCATGTTTATTTTCCCGACACATAATCATGGAGGGCTCCATAGCTTGGAGGTCATTAGCCCCAACTCTGTTCGCTAATGACTGTGGCATCCAACCATATCACTAATACTACCTGACACTAAATCACCTATCATCTATTACGTCTAGATCCCCCTTTCCTTCCCTACTCAAGTCACTCCCGACCCACCCTAATGTCACTCTCCACCACTGTGGCTTCATAGTCCATATTGGAGATATTGGTGGCTTTTGGGCCAGAGTGTCTGGTGCCCCTGAGACATAGGATGGCCGACCTGAGCAGGGAGAACGAGAGGCGACACCTCATCCAGGCGACAACGTGGCTCCTTGGCTGATGCATCTTTTCTGAGATTAGTTCCGCGAGGCGTGCGTAGAAGCATTGGGCCCTGGGACCCATCCCGCTGGATGTGGTGAAGACGAGGGGGGTGAAGCTGCCCTGATCCACATGTTGGATTCTTTCACCGTATGCCCTTGTCTTCTCCTGCTCGTTCCTATGGTGGGCGGCTTGCAGGGGCAGCTCACGGTGACAGGCAGCCATCGGGTCGAATATGCGGATGTCCATGAACGCCCGCTGTCCGCGCACCCAGAATCCGCGGGCACTTACATCAACCCGTGCCTCCTGTGAGGTATTGGCTGTCCTGTACCGAAGGTGTTCGCCGTCCAGGGGAAGCAGTGCCGGCTCGGTAGTGACGTCTTGGCATACCTCCCCGAGCATGCTGGCTGTCAGATCCCTCACTTCATCGTGTCGAATACAGACGAAGCCTCCTTTTTTACATGTCATGGTGTGGGTGACATCATTTGGTGATCCACATGCACAGAGATCAGGCAGTCCCTCAATCGGCCAGCCATATCTCAGAGCAATGGCGTCGACAAATTCTTGTTTGCTGAGGCTGAAGCCCTTTGCTCTGATTGGTAATGACGTTAGCCAGTTAGAGGCCGCCCCTGTGCTCTGTGTGTATTTTTCTACCCATTTCTGTGGACAGGTGGTGTGTACTACTACTACTACTACTACTACTACTACCACTACTACTACTACTACTACTACTACTACTACTACTACTACTACTATTACTATTACTATTACTATTACTACTACTACTACTCCTACTCCTACTCCTACTAATACTACTACTATTA
>NC_066577.1:5315347-5401398 GCF_024679095.1 Eriocheir sinensis
CATAATCACACTAGCGCGATCTCCCTTTTCTGCGTCTTAAAATTCTACTAATTAATCTTGCGTCCTGTTATTGCTATTCTGTACATAATCACACTAGCGCGATCTCTCTTTTCTGCGTCTCAAAATTCTACTTATTAATCTTGCGTCCTGTTATTGCTATTCTGTACATAATCACACTAGCGCGATCTCTCTTTTCTGCGTCTCAAAATTCTACTTATTAATCTTGCGTCCTGTTATTGCTATTCTGTACATAATCACACTAGCGCGATCTCTCTTTTCTGCGTCTCAAAATTCTCCTATTAATCTTGCAGCCTGTTATTGCTATTCTGTACTTAATCACACTAGCGCGATCTCTCTTTTCTGCGTCTCAAAATTCTACTAATTAATCTTGCATCCTGTTATTACTATTCTGTATATAATCACACTAGCGCGATCTCCCTTTTCTATGTCTCAAAATTCTCCTTATTATCTTGCATCCTGTTATTGCTATTCTGCACTTAATCACACTAGCGCGATCCCCCTTTTCAGCGTCTCAAAAATTCTCCTTATTATCTTGCGTCCTGTTATTGCTATTCTGTACATAATCACACTAGCGCGATCTCCCTTTTCTGCGTCTCAAAATTCTACTTATTTGCCTTTGTGTAAGTCAGCGAACACATCCTATATATATTTTTCAATTAGTAGCAGGCTTTTTTTTATTGTTTATTTTCTTTTGTGCCCTTGAGCTGTGTCCTTTGTTGTAAAAAAATATATATATATATCATACACTCTTTATCATACGGGTTTGCCACGCTTTCCGACTCAAACAAGCAATCATCATTTTTTATCTACACGAAGCACAAGAAAGCTGAGAGAAATGACCACGTGGCACGGAGGGCAGGAGAGAGAGAGATTTACATAGATTTACATAGAAAATCAGACCACACAGACCCCATGGTCCAGACTTGGTGGTCTGTCCTTAAACCTAAGTGATTTTACATTAATCAGAAGACTCCAAAACGTTGCATTTCTACTCTAGTTGATATTAAGTTGAAGGAAGTGACGGTCGAGCTTATTTTTGGAGGAGTCAATCGTGTTACACTGGACCACTGATGGTGGGAGCTTATTCCATTCTCGCACTACAACGTTGGTGAAGAAAAATTTGGTGCAGTCTGAATTTACTTGTCTACATCTGAGTTTTACGCCATTGTTCCTCGTGCGCAAAGTGTCATCGATCATAAACAATGTTGATCTGTCTACATTCGTGAAACCATTAAGTATTTTAAAACATTCGATCAGTTTTCTCGGAGGCGACGTTTCTCAAGAGAGAACATGTTAAGGGTAGAAAGCCTTTCTTCGTAGGATTTGTTGCGCAAGGAAGGGATAATTTTCGTTGCCCGACGCTGAACACCTTCTAATTTAGCAATATCCTTTGCATGGTGGGGAGACCAAAACTGTACCGCATATTCCAAGTGGGGTCTGACTAAACTGTTGTAGAGCGGGAGTATTACATCTTTATTCTTAAATAAAAAGTTTCTTTTAATGAAGCCCAACATTCTGTTCGCTTTGCATCGATGCATTGCTGTGAGAATTTGAGGTTTGACGCTATTTTGACCCCTAAGTCCTTGACGCATTGAACGCTTTTGAGTTTAACGCCGCGCATTTCGTAATCAAACTTCTTATTCCTCGTTCCAACTTGAAGGACCTGGCACTTGTCTACGTTAAAGGGCATCTCCCATCTATCCGACCAAGCTGAAATTTTGTGCAAATCCTCTTGGAGGCTTTGCCTGTCTTCGTCAGTGAGAACCGAGTTACCAATCTTTGTGTCGTCTGCAAATTTACTAATGCGGTTATTGAGTCCAACATCCACGTCGTTGATGTAAATAATGAAGAGCACTGGGCCAAGAACCGAGCCCTGAGGGACGCCACTAGTGACCGGCGCCCACTCTGAGTTAAATCCGTCAATCACTACTCTTTGTTGTCTGTTGCTCAACCAATTCGCGATCCATTGGTTTACTTGACCGTCAATACCTATTTGCTTTAATTTGTAAAGTAATTTATGATGCGGGACTTTATCAAACGCTTTCTGGAAATCAAGATAGACTACGTCCACTGATTTGGTTACGTCATAAACAGTGAAGAGGTCGTTATAAAAGGTTAATAGATTTGATAGGCAGGATCTTTTGTTTCGGAAGCCATGTTGTGAGTCCCCAATTAATGAGTGGCTTTCTAGGTAACTCACAATTTTGTCTCTAATTATGCCCTCAAGTAGCTTACCTACAACCGAGTTAGACTAATGGGCCTGTAATTACCTGGTACTTTTTTGTCTCCTTTCTTAAAAATCGGTGTCACGTTAGCCTTTTTCCAATCCGAAGGGACGATGCCTTGTCGCAAGGACATATTGAATACGGTTGTGAGGGAGGAGAGTATTTCGCTCTTTGTTTCTTTCAGCAGAGTTGGATATACTTTGTCAGGTCCAGGACTTTTATTTGTTTTAAGTGATTTGAGGGCTTTAAGGACTTCATCGGGTTTTATTTCAAAGTTAGACAATGCATGCTCGGGATTTACATTAGTACTGGTGTTGGTGGTGGTGGTGGGAGGACTGTTATTATTAAACACCGAGGAAAAGTAATTATTTAATAGGTTTGCAACGTGTTGGCTGTCAGTCACTAGTGCACCGTCGCTGTTTGTTAAAGGTCCAATTCCACTTCTGATCGCCTTTCTGTTGTTTATGTAACTGAAGAAGGATTTCGGATTATTTTTACAGTTGGCTGCAATATTTTCTTCATATCTACGCTTTGCCTGATGCACTAATCTTTTTACTCGTCGCCTTGCATCATTGTAAAGTCTAATGTTTTCGGGCGTGCTTTGGTCTTTCTTTAACCTGTAAGACAATTTTCTCTCCTTGACTGAGTGTTTAATTTCGCTATTAAACCAAGGTGGACTTTTATTAGTGTTAATTCGCTTCTCGCACAAGGGGACAAATGTGTCCTGCTGAGTGAGAGAGAGAGAGAGAGAGAGAGAGAGAGAGAGAGAGAGAGAGAGAGAGAGAGAGAGAGAGAGAGAGAGAGAGAGAGAGAGAGAGAGAGAGAGAGTGAGGGGGGGGTGGGGAGGGAGAGAACAGGTGTTTGTTTGAGAGAGAGAGAGAGAGAGAGAGAGAGAGAGAGAGAGAGAGAGAGAGAGAGAGAGAGAGAGAGAGAGAGAGAGAGAGAGAGAGAGAGAGAGAGAGAGAGAGAGAGAGAGAGAGAGAGGGGGGTGGGATGGGGGGGGGAGAGAGAGAAACAGGTAGGCAGTGTGTGTTCGAGAGAGAGAGAGAGAGAGAGAGAGAGAGAGAGAGAGAGAGAGAGAGAGAGAGAGAGAGAGAGAGAGAGAGAGAGAGAGAGAGAGAGAGAGAGAGAGAGGGGGATGGGGGGAGTGGGAGAGAGAGAAACAGGTAGGCAGTGTGTGTTTGAGAGTGAGAGAGAGAGAGATTTACATAGATTTACATAGATTTACATAGAAAATCAGACCACACAGACCCCATGGTCCAGACTTGGTCTGTCTAAACTAAGTGATTTTACATTACTCAGAAGACTCCAAAACGTTGCATGTCTACTCTAGTTGATATTAAGTTGAAGGAAGTGACGGTCGAGCTTAATTTTGAAGGAGTCAATCGTGTTACACTGGACCACTGATGATGGGAGCTTATTCCATTCTCGCACTACAACGTTGGTGAAGAAAAATTTGGTGCAGTCTGAATTTACTTGTCTACATCTGAGTTTTACGCCATTGTTCCTCGTGCGCAAAGTGTCATCGATCATAAACAATGTTGATCTGTCTACATTCGTGAAACCATTAAGTATTTTAAAACATTCGATCAGTTTTCCTCGAGGCGACGTTTCTCAAGAGAGAACATGTTAAGGGTAGAAAGCCTTTCTTCGTAGGATTTGTTGCGCAAGGAAGGGATAATTTTCGTTGCCCGACGCTGAACACCTTCTAATTTAGCAATATCCTTTGCATGGTGGGAGACCAAAACTGTACCGCATATTCCAAGTGGGGTCTGACTAAACTGTTGTAGAGCGGAGTATTACATCTTTATTCTAAATAAAAGTTTCTTTTAATGAAGCCCAACATTCTGTTCGCTTTGCATCGATGCATTGCTGTGAGAATTTGAGGTTTGACGCGATTTTGACCCCCAAGTCCTTGACGCATTGAACGCTTTTGAGTTTAACGCCGCGCATTTCGTAATCAAACTTCTTATTCCTCGTTCCAACTTGAAGGACCTGGCACTTGTCTACGTTAAGGGCATCTCCCATCTATCCGACCAAGCTGAAATTTTGTGCAAATCCTCTTGGAGGCTTTGCCTGTCTTCGTCAGTGAGAACCGAGTTACCAATCTTTGTGTCGTCTGCAAATTTACTAATGCGGTTATTGAGTCCAACATCCACGTCGTTGATGTAAATAATGAAGAGCACTGGGCCAAGAACCGAGCCCTGAGGGACGCCACTAGTGACCGGCGCCCACTCTGAGTTAAATCCGTCAATCACTACTCTTTGTTGTCTGTTGCTCAACCAATTCGCGATCCATTGGTTTACCTGACCGTCAATACCTATTTGCTTTAATTTGTAAAGTAATTTATGATGCGGGACTTTATCAAACGCTTTCTGGAAATCAAGATAGACTACGTCCAGTGATTTGGTTACGTCATAAACAGTGCAGAGGTCGTTATAAAAGGTTAATAGATTTGATAGGCAGGATCTTTTGTTTCGGAAGAAAAATATTAAAGAAAAACCCCGCTAATTCTAATCTTTCTTTCTTTCTTTCCTTCTTTCCTCCTGAATAGCTACACATCCCCTATGGCTGCGACCACAGACAGACAGACAGACAGACAGACAGACAGACAAAGGCGTACTTAAAGGAAGAAAAAAAAGGAATGGAAGAAAGAGAAATGAGAGAGAGAGAGAGAGAGAGAGAGAGAGAGAGAGAGAGAGAGAGAGAGAGAGAGAGAGAGAGAGAGAGAGAGAGAGAGGGGGGATGGGGAGGGGAGAGATTATAGGCAGTGTGTGTTTGAGAGAGAGAGAGAGAGAGAGAGAGAGAGAGAGAGAGAGAGAGAGAGAGAGAGAGAGAGAGAGAGAGATGGGGGGGGGGGGAGAGAGAGAAAAAGGTAGGCAGTGTGTGTTTGAGAGAGAGAGAGAGAGAGAGAGAGAGAGAGAGAGATGGAATAAAAGAAAAAATGAAGGAAAGGACCAAGAAAACAAGAAAGAATAAAAGAAAGCGAGAGAGTAAAAAAAAAAAGGAGAGAGAGAGAGAGAGAGAGAGAGAGAGAGAGAGAGAGAGAGAGAGAGAGGACGGGAAGCGACTCCGAGATAATCTTAAAGCGCAGATCGTTGTTTTTTTCGTTTTTTACATCTAAGGAGACAACAGTTCAAGGGCGTAAAGAAAAATATTAAAGAAAAAGCCCGCTAATTCTAATCTTCTTTCTTTCTTTCCTTCTTTCCTTAATAGCTGCACATTCCCTATGGCTGCGACCACAGACAGACAGACAGACAGACAAAGGCGTACTTAAAGGAAGAATAAAAAGGAATGGAAGAAAGAGAAATGAGAGAGAGAGAGAGAGAGAGAGAGACGAGGGACTCAGAGACAAGGCTCCCCTCCCCGTCCTCCTCCTCCTCCTTCTCCTCCTCCTCCTCCTCCCCCTCCTCCTCCTCCCCCTCCTCCTCCTCCTCCTTCTCCTCCTCCTCCTCCTCCTCCGCTCCCTCCTCCTCCTCCTCCTCCTCCTTCCTCCTCTCTCCTCCTCCTTCCTCCTCTCTCCTCCTCCTTCCTCCTTCTCCTCCTCCTCCTCCTCCCCCTCCTCCTCCTACTCTCCCTCCTCCTCTTCCTACTCCTCCTCCTCCTACTCCCCCTCCTCCTCCTCCTCCTCCGCTCCCTCTCCTCCTACTCCTCCTCCTCCTCTCCCTCCTCCTCCTCCTCCTTTTGTATTTTTTATTTAATTTTCAGATTTTTTTTGTACCGCGGTTTTTTTGTTCGTTTTTTTTCTTTTTTGTAGTTTTTTGTTTTTCTGTTTGTTTTTATTTAATCGCGTTTTTTTTTTTTTTTTTTTTTTATTTTACAGAGCGGTGTTTTTTCTGTTTTGTGTTTGTTTATATCCCTTTGTACTTGAATGTGAGGAATGAGGTCACAAAGATTTTTTCCTAGGCCTTTAAATCTTGCCTATACTACTCAATACACGATTCCGTAACTTAAATACTACGGCCCTGTACGAGTAAATAGATTGCCAGATGAGCGCGGGCCCTGGGCACGTGCCCGTTGTGCCCTGCCCTGCAGGAGTGAAAAATTACATCATCAGACACCGAAAAAAAAAATCTTGCCTGAGCGTCCCGTCCACCTCCGCATAGTAAAGCTCTCTAGCTTTTTAGGGCTATCTTTAATATATTTTGTTTTCTCAATTCATGAGTATTTCAAATGTTTTTGTTATCCTAATATTTTTTTTGGGGGGCCCCCGGGCCATCTGGCTCCCCACCCCCATATCCGCGCCTGCATGTGCCTACAGCCGACGACACATTCCTTATTATAGTTGCGGCACATTATAAGTGAGTCAGTTCTGTACACACTATCCGCATACACTCGAGATTTTCTGGGGGGGAATGGAGCTTTTTCGGGGGGCCCGGCCCCCTGGGCCCCCTGGGCCCCCTCCCTGTATCCGCCCTGGTCTTCGGGGCAGCACGTGGGTAGTCTGGGCCACTCGGCGGTGCCTGAAACCCCCCGCATGGTCAAGCATCATCACTTAGTTTTCTTCCTGCCTGTTGTTGGTTTATGAGCAGCAGCAGCACGTGCTGTACCAATGTTATACAGTTACTTCAGAAAACGTTGCCGTTATTGCCGTAATATTGCCGTAGCGGTGACCGCCACTTTCTTTACGTTTGTGGAAAGGTTTGCTGAACAAACATCCGCTATAATTTAAGTGCCTGTGTACTACGAAAACTTCACGAGCCACGAAACAAACACTGAACCTTCATTATAAGACACAGGCTGATTTTCTGGGTCTTTTTTCTGGAAAAAGGTGTCTTATAAACCCGTCAAATACCAGTATATATATATATATATATATATATATATATATATATATATATATATATATATATATATATATATATATATATATATATATATATATATATATATATATGTTTGATTTAAATCATGTTGTTTTTACTGATTTAAATCACTGATATAATGAAAATCACCGTGCTGGACGGGGAGGTCATCCAGTTCATGAACCTGAAAGAGTATGAAGCAAAATATGACTGACAGACAGACTGAGGCAGAGATGGGACGCTGCGAGTGACCCTTACTGCCTACATACTGCACCTTGCTATGCAGCCACACACACACACACCATTTTTTTCTTCCCCTGGCTCAGCGTCCTTCCCTTCCCTTGTGGTGTTGGCCGGGCCGTGAGTCTCCCACTCCTGGCTACAATACACTCTCCTCCCTGGTGTTGGCCCTTGCCAGGTCTCCTCCCACACACCATCTCCAGGCCTTCTTTGCCTCATTTGGCCTCCTCCCTTCCACCTCCTCCACAGCCCCTCAGAACACATGTACAGAGGGAAGTAACACACACACACACAGAACTATTATTATGTACTATTCTCACTCTCACTCAACACTTTCCACGTACATCATATAAGAAACCTGGACAGACTCGACCAACACAGACACTCCTCCAGCATCAATTATTATTATTATCATCCTTATAATTACTATTTCTCCCACACATAAAACTTCAGAAATCAACGACAAGCGCTACTCTTATCTACATTAGCCGGTGACCAAAGAGTTACCATTATCATCATTATTATTTTATCATCATCATGCGGTTCTTGATTACATTTTTATTCAGTTTATGTATGGAGTAATATTTCAACCTTAAGTCTTGGGGGCATTTCCAGGGGTAGTTTTATGACCCTGGTAGTAGTGTGACCCTTCCTCTGTACCATGAACCTAAGAAACACACATTTGACAAGGCTTTCGTAGAAGTCTTGGGGGCATTTCCAGGGGTAGTTGTATGACCCTGGTGGTAGTGTGACCCTTCCTCTGTACAATGAACCTAAGAAACACACATTGGACAAGGCTTTCATAGGAGTCTTGGGGGCATTTCCAGGGGTAGTTGTATGACCCTGGTGGTAGTGTGACCCTTCCTCTGTACCCTGAACCAAAGAAACATATATTTGACAAGGCTTTCGTAGGAGTATTGGGGGCATTTCCAGGGGTAGTTGTATGACCCTGGTGGTAGTGTGACCCTTCCTCTGTACCATGAACCTAAGAAACACACATTTGACAAGATTTTCGTAGAAGTCTTGGGGGCATTTCCAGGGGTAGTTGTATGACCCTGGTGGTAGTGTGACCCTTCCTCTGTACCATGAACCTAAGAAACACACATTTGACAAGGCTTTCGTAGGAGTCTTGGGGGTATTTCCAGGGGTAGTTGTATGACCCTGGTGGTAGTGACCTTGTGATAATGATAATAATAATAATGATAATAGTTAAAAATGATACCACATAAGGAATATTTAGGCTGGTTCTCCTTCCCAGCTTTAAAAACGAGATCCAGAATATATACACACACACATACATAAAGGACTGGATACTAAGGAAAAGGAATCCAATACCCTATCCAAATAAGTGTTAGGTTCAAGAAGGAAGGGAATCTAGGTTATCCAAATGACAGTATAGGATAGGACTGGATACTGAGGGAAAGGAATCCAATACCCTATCCAAATAAGTGTTAGGATTAAGAAGGAAGGGAATCTAGGTTATCCAAATGACAGTATAGGATAGGACTGGATACTGAGGGAAAGGAATCCAATACCCTATCCAAATAACTGTTAGGATTAAGAAGGAAGGGAATCTAGGTTATCCAAATGACAGTATAGGATAGGACTGGATACTAAGGGGAAGGGAATCCAATACCCTATCCAAATAAGTGTTAGGATTAAGAAGGAAGGGAATCTAGGTTATCCAAATGACAGTATAGGATAGGACTGGATACTAAGGGAAAGGAATCCAATACCCTATCCAAATAAGTGTTAGGTTCAAGAAGGAAGGGAATCTAGGTTATCCAAATGACAGTATAGGATAGGACTGGATACTGAGGGAAAGGAATCCAATACCCTATCCAAATAAGTGTTAGGATCGAGAGAGGGGAAGGGAATCCAATACCCTATCCAAATAAGTGTTAGGTTCAAGAAGGAAGGGAATCTAGGTTATCCAAATGACAGTATAGGATAGGACTGGATACTGAGGGAAAGGAATCCAATACCCTATCCAAATAACTGTTAGGATTAAGAAGGAAGGGAATCTAGGTTATCCAAATGACAGTATAGGATAGGACTGGATACTGAGGGAAAGGAATCCAATACCCTATCAAAATAAGTGTTAGGTTCAAGAAGGAAGGGAATCTAGGTTATCCAAATGACAGTATAGGATAGGACTGGATACTGAGGGAAAGGAATCCAATACCCTATCCAAATAAGTGTTAGGTTCAAGAAGGAAGGGAATCTAGGCTATCCAAATGACAGTATAGGATAGGACTAGATACTGAGGGAAAGGAATCCAATACCCTATCCAAATAATTGTTAGGATTAAGAAGGAAGGGAATCTAGGTTATCCAAATGACAGTATAGGATAGGACTGGATACTGAGGGAAAGGAATCCAATACCCTATCCAAATAAGTGTTAGGTTCAAGAAGGAAGGGAATCTAGGTTATCCAAATGATATGAGATGGACTAGATACTGAAAGGAATCCAATGCCTATCCAAATAATTGTTAGGATTAAGAAGGAAGGGAATCTAGGTTATCAAATGACAGTATAGGATAGGACTGGATACTGAGGAAAGATCCAATACCTATCAAAATAAGTGTTAGGTTCAAGGAAGGAATCTAGGTTATCCAAATGAAAGTATAGGATAGGACTGGATACTAAAGAAGGAATCAATACATTATCCAAATGATGCATAGATAGACCTAGACATTGAGGAAAGGAATCCAATACCTATCCAAATAATTGTTAGGATTATGGTTGGCTGAACGTAAGTCCAATGACAGTATAGGATGCTAGGACTGGATACTGAGGAAAGAACTAAATAATTCTATCAAAATAATAGGCCCAAGAAGAAGGGAATCTAGGTTATCTAAATATATAGATAGGATCGATATTTAAAGGAAGGAATCCAATACCCTATCAAAATAAGTGTTAGGTTCAAGAAGGAAGGGAATCTAGGTTATCCAAATGACAGTATAGGATAGGACTGGATACTGAGGGAAAGGAATCCAATACCCTATCCAAATAAGTGTTAGGTTCAAGAAGGAAGGGAATCTAGGTTATCCATATGACAGTATAGGATAGGACTAGATACTGAGGGAAAGGAATCCAATACCCTATCCAAATAACTGTTAGGATTAAGAAGGAAGGGAATTTAGGCTATCCAAATGACAGTATAGGATAGAAAGAATCCAATACCCTATCAAAATAAGTGTTAGGTTCAAGAAGGAAGGGAATCTAAGTTATCCAAATGACAGTATAGGATAGCACTGAATACGAAGGAAAAGGAATCCAATACCCTATCCAAATAACTGTTAGGATCGAGAGAGGGGAAGGGAATTTAGCATGCCCAGAGAAGGAAGGAGAGTTTAACCCGGTAGCAGCGGGGATCATGTTTCTTAATGGTCCCTCTAAGCGAGAAAAATGAGAAAAAATCACCCTCACACAAACCATTTCGGTAAAGCCACAAATTTGGCCCGTCGCTGCTGGTAAAGCCACAAATTTGGCCCCATCACTGCTACACGGTAAAACCACAATTTGGCCCGTCGCTGCTACGGTAAAACCACAAATTTGGCCCGTCACTGCTACACGGTAAAACCACAAATTTGGCCCGTCGCTGCTACCAGGTATACTGAAAGAATAATATAACTGAACTCTGATATTAATAATAAGCATTGACTTACTCATTTGGCTATTTGCTGCCTTAATCTACACTAAAAGATGTTCCTCCTCAGTACTTTCAGTTGGTGATTGGTAAAACTGCAGAATAAGACCACAATATGGGATGTGAAGAGATGGGAGAGAGAGAGATACTGAAGAATAACTCTGATAATAATAATACTTACTCATTTGCCTATTCTGCTGCCTTAGGATTTTCTACACTAAAAGATGTTCCCTCCCTCCCTCAGTACTTTCAGTTGATAGTGATTGGTAAAACTGCAGATTAAGACCACCGATATAGGATGTTTTAGAGAGAGAGAGAGAGAGAGAGAGAGAGAGATATCGAACACATTGCATAAGACAACCTTCATAATCAAAACACTCCTTCTAATCTATATTGTTCAATACCATAACACACACACACACACACACACATCCACTGAACAATACTTAAGGCCTTTTTGAACAAGTTTACACACACACACACACACACACACACACACACACACACACACACACCATCATATTTGGCTTGGGTGGTGAGGGAGGTGGTGGCGATGGTGGTTAAATGGATAAATATATAGACAAGTAAATAAATAGATTGGAAGTTATACATGTTTAGTTTCAGGGTCATTTTCTAAACACACACAGTTTAAAGGCTTTCGTGGGAGTCTTGTGGGCATTTCAGGGGTGGTAGTGTGACCCTTCCTCTGTACCGTGAATCTAAGAAACACACATTTGGCAAGGCTTTCGTGGGAGTTGTGGGCATTTCCAGGGGTGGTAGTGTGACCCTTCCTCTGTACCATGAACCTAAGAAACACACACAGTTTAAAGGCTTTCGTGGGAGTCTTGTGGGCATTTCCAGGGGTAGTTTTGTGACCCTTCCTCTGTACCATGAACCTAAGAAACACACATTTGGGAGGAGTGTGGGGGCATTTCCAGGGTAGTTTATGACCCTGGTGGTAGTGTGACCCTTCCTCTGTACCATGAACCTAAGAAACACATTTGACAAGGCTTTCAGAGGAGTCTTGGGGCATTTCAGGGGTAGTTTATGACCCTGGTGGTAGTGTGACCCTTCCTCTGTACCATGAACCTAAGAAACACATTTGACTAGGCTTTCATAGGAGTCTTGTGGGCATTTCCAGGGGTAGTTTTATGACCCTGGTGGTAGTGTGACCCTTCCTCTGTACCATGAACCTAAGAAACACATTTGACTAGGCTTTCATAGGAGTCTTGTGGGCATTTCCAGGGGTAGTTTTGTGACCCTGGTGGTAGTGTGACCCTTCCTCTGTACCATGAACCTGAAACACCACTCATGAGAACACGACCAATCTCTTTTAGGCCTCTGGGAATAATTAATGAGAGGGGCAGAAAAGAGCTTTTTTAGGTTAATTTATATGATTTTTAGGTCATCTCGTACTATTTTGGGGTCAGTATTTTCTTTTCCTGTTGGGTAACTTTACATTTTTTTTGTGTGTGTGTGAGAATTTTTAATCTTTTTTTCTTTCTTTTTTTCAATGCCGTCATCACAACCACCTCAACCACCACCACCACCTCAACCACGACACCTACCACCACTCCACATATATAGTCCCTTGACATCACCACCACCACAGCAACCGGTATCTTTTTCTCTCTTTTTTTTCTAATTTCATGGTTGTTTCTTCCTGGTAATTCTTTTCTTCCTTAATTTCCTTTTTCTTCTTCCTCTTTTTCTTCTTTTTTTTCTAATTTCATGGTTGTTTCTTCCTGGTAATTCTTTCCTTCCTTAATTTCCTTTTTCTTCTTCCTCTTTTTCTTCTTTTTTTTCTAATTTCATGGTTGTTTCTTCCTGGTAATTCTTTTCTTCCTTAATTTCCTTTTTCTTCTTCCTCTTTTTCTTCTTTTTTTTCTAATTTCATGGTTGCTTCTTCCTGGTAATTCTGTCCTTCCTTAATTTCCTTTTTCTTCTTCCTCCTTTTCTTCCTCCTCCTCTTCTTTTTCTTCTAATTTCATGGTTGTTTCTTCCTGGTAATTCTTTTCTTCCTTAATTTCCTTTTTCTTCTTCCTCCTTTTCTTCCTCCTCCTCTTCTTTTTTTCTAATTTCATGGTTGTTTCTTCTTGGTAATTCTTTTCTTCCTCCTCCTCCTCTTCTTCCTCTTTTTCTTCTTTCCTTTCCTTCGCATTTCTTCCACCACTACAAGAACCTCCTCGCCACAAACACCCCCATCACCACCCCCCCCACTACAGCCGCCATCACCCATCCGCCACTCAGCTCCGCAATGCCTCTAGTCTTGTCCGCATCTCCTCCATATCTTCCTCCGGCGGCTCTTCCTCCTCCTCCGGGCCGAGAGCTGTCGCGCCGGCCGGTGTGGGGAGGGCGTCTTTGACCATCTCCGGGGCCTCTCCAAGCTGCCCCGCGGTGATCTCGAACAGCACCTGGAATATAGGGGGGTGTGATTGTGGAGATTGGTTAATGTATGGGGCTGTGACGGAGGGAAGGGAAGGAAGGAAGGAAAGGAATGGAGAAAGGGAATGGAATGGAATGGAGAGGAAGGGAAGGGAAGGGAAGGGAAGGAAAGGGAAGGGAAGGGAATGGAGGGGAATGGAAGAGAAGGGAGAGGAAGGGAAGGAAATGGAAGGGAGAGGAGGGGAATGGAATGGAATGGAAGGGAAGGGAAGGGAAAGGAAAGGAAGGAAGGGAAGGGGGGAAGGGAATGAAGGGGAAGGAAGGAGAAGGGAGAGGAAGAGAAAGGAAGGAAATGGAAGGGAGAGGAGGGGAATGGAAGGGAAGGGAAGGGAAGGGAATGGAAGGAAAGGGAATGGAAGGGAAGGAAAGGGAATGGAAGGGAAGGGAAGGAAAGGGAAGGGAAGGGAAGGGAATGGAAGGAAAGGGAATGGAAGGAAAGGGAATGGAAGGGAAGGAAAGGGAATGGAAGGGAAGGGAAGGAAAGGGAATGGAAGGGAAGGGAAGGAAAGGGAATGGAAGGGAAGGAAAGGGAATGGGAGGGAAGGAAAGGGAAGGGAATGGAAGGAAAGGGAAGGGAAGGAAAGGGAATGGAAGGGAAGGAAAGGGAATGGAAGGGAAGGAAAGGGAATGGGAGGGAAGGAAAGGGAAGGGAATGGAAGGAAAGGGAAGGGAAGGAAAGGGAATGGAAGGGAAGGAAAGGGAAAGGAAGGGAAGGAAAGGGAAGGGAATGGAAGGAAAGGGAAGGAAAGGGAAGGGAATGGAAGAAAGGGTGCATGGAATTCTCATTGCTCCCAAGTCCTTTTCTCTGACCTTCCTTTCCCTTCCTTCCCTTCTCTGCCCTTCCCTCTCCTCTCTCTTTATCTTGTTCCTCTCTCCTTCCTCTCCTTCCCTCATCTTCTTTGACCTTCCCTTCCCTTCCCTTCCTTCCTTCTCCTCTGCCCTTCCCTTCCTTCCCTTCCCTTCCTTTCCTTCCCTCATCTTCTTTGAGCTTCCCTTCCTTCCCTTCCCTTCCTTCCTTCTCCTCTTCCCTTCCCTTCCTTCCCTTCCTTCCACACACACACACACACACACACACACACACACACACACACACACACACACACACACACACACACACACCAGAGCTGGGCATGGCACAGAGTTACGACTTTGCCGCACTATTTCGAAGTCGCAAAGTCAAAAGTTGCAAACGTTTTGAAAAAGTCAGACTACAAAGTCACATCACCAGTTTTCATGCGACTTTTGCCGTGACTTTGAACAGGAACAAAGACGACTTTTTTTAAAGAGATTGCCACGGCTGTTTTAAGCTAGTTTAAAAGTGGCTTTGCCCGATTCGGCTAAAAATGTCAAATTTGAGGGGGTTTGAGCTAACTTTATTTTTATCTGATTTTTAACTTTTCTTTTACGATAAATTAAATTCTTCACATTATGAGAGACTGACGTTACATAAACCTACCTAAACGTACCAAAAAAAAGGTTGTCACTGAATTTTATTATAAATTAGTAAAATTACACAGACTTTTCAGGCGTGAACCATGTTTTAAACTTGTCTTGTCAGTTAAAAATGTTTGAGAATGTGTTATGCCTCGTGGCGCTCATCCTGTGAATTAATCTCATTTTCTCGCATTTTAATATGTGATAATATTTTTCTTGTGGCTAAGACAGAAAATTACTGTGAAGTGTAAGAAGTAATTAAAATCTAACCTAAAGAAACACACAATTGACAAGGCTTTCGTAGGAGTTGTGGGCATTTCCAGGAGTAGTTTCATGACCCTGGTGGTAGTTTGACCCTACTTCTGTGCCATGAACCTAAAGAAACACACAATTGACAAGGCTTTCGTAGGAGTTGTGGGCATTTCCAGGAGTAGTTTAATGACCCTGGTGGTAGTGTGACCCTTCTTCTGTGCCATGAACCTAAAGAAACAAACAATTGACAAGGCCAGTAGGAGTTGTGAGCATTTCCAGGAGTAGTTGTATGACCCTGGTGGTAGTGTGACCCTTCCTCTGTACCATGAACCTAAAGAAACACATATTTGACAAGGCTTTCGTAGGAGTTGTGGGCATTTCCAGGAGTAGTTGTATGACCCTGGTGGTAGTGTGACCCTTCCTCTGTACCATGAACCTGAAGAAACACACAATTGACAAGGCTTTCGTAGGAGTTGTGGGCATTTCCAGGAGTAGTTGTGTGACCCTGGTGGTAGTGTGACCCTTCTGTACCGTGAACCTGAAGAAACACTCATTAGAACTTGACTGACCCCATCTTTGACCTTTAGAAATTGTTAATGTGAGAAACGATAGTCTTTAAATACCAACCTACATGTAATTCTTAGGTGTTTTAATATTAACGCTTATTGCAATATTGTGTTAAGCTGTAATTAAAATCTAACAGCCTTCTACCTTTAACATGCTTAACATTAAATATTATAAGTAAAAACTGGACCATTGTGCGTAAACTTAGCCTTGGTTCCAAATTTAAAGGTCATATTGATATAGCCTATTAAACTCACATGGTTTTGTCTTTATTAAAATCCATTAGGCCACCCTGTGAGTTCATAAAATCTCGATATTTTTGTTTAGTTTACAGGGAAAGGTATTTTTTCGGTTGGAAGTTATTTTTTTTTTTAAATCTCAATCTGAATCTGTCAGCCCTCGGCGGAGGTGCTGGGCCGTGTTGCCAGGTGCAAGAGCGCCTTGGTGGCTTTTAATCTTTAAGGGTTGTATTTAAAAAATTTCGTCTTACAAGTTCACATATTTGACATGGCTTAAGGGGTTGTAGGCCTTTCCAGGTGTAGTTTTATGACCCTGGTGGTAGTTTGACCCTTCTTCTGTGCCACGAACCTAAAGAAACACATATTTGACAAGGCATTCGTAGGAGTTGTAGGCCTTTCCAGGGGTAGTTTTATGACCCTGGTGGTAGCGTGACCCTTCTTCTGTGCCATGAACCTAAAGAAACATATTTGACAAGGCTTACGTAGGAGCTGTAGGAGTAGTTATTTCATGTTTCATGACTGGTAGTGAACCCTTCCTCTCCATGAACCTAAAGAAACACACAATTGACAAGGCTTTCGTAGGAGCTGTGGGCATTTCAGGAGTAGTTTCATGACCCTGGTGGTAGTTGACCCTTCCTCTGTACCATGAACCTAAAGAAACACACAATTGACAAGGCTTTCGTAGGAGTTGTGGGCATTTCAGGAGTAGTTTCATGACCCTGGTGGTAGTTTGACCTTCCTCTGTACCATGAGCCTTAAGAAACACACATTTGACAAGGCTTTCGTAGGAGTTGTGGGCATTTCAGGAGTAGTTTCATGACCCTGGTGGTAGTTTGACCCTTCCTCTGTACCGTGAGCCTAAAGAAACACACATTTGACAAGGCTTTCGTAGGAGTTGTGGGCATTTCCAGGAGTAGTTTCATGACCCTGGTGGTAGTTTGACCCTTCCTCTGTACCATGAACCTGAAGAAACACACATTTGACAAGGCTTTCGTAGGAGTTGTGGGCATTTCCAGGAGTAGTTTCATGACCCTGGTGGTAGTTTGACCCTTCCTCTGTACCGTGAACCTGAAGAAACACTCATTTGACAAGGCTTTCAGGGTTGTTGTGGCATTTCAGTAGTAGTTTATGACCCTGGTGGTAGTTTGACCTTCCTCTGTACATGGAACCTAAAGAAACACACAATTGACAAGGCTTTCAGGAGTTGTGGGCATTTCAGGTGTAGTTTCATGACCCTGGTGGTAGTTTGACCCTTCCTCTGTACCGTGAACCTAAAGAAACACACAATTGACAATGCTTTCGTAGGAGTGTGGGCATTTCAGAGTAGTTTCATGACCCTGGTGGTAGTTTAACCTTCTTCTGTGCCATGAACCTAAAAGAAACACACAACTGACAAGAGCTTTGTGAGTTTCCAATAGTTTCATGACCCTGTTGACCTTCTTTGAGTGACTTAAACTGAACATGACAGAGCAACACACTGTTGATGAAATGAGATTACATGTACTGTGACCTGGTACAAGTAGTTGACCCTTCCTCTGTGCCAGTAGAACATTAAAAAACACTCATGAAACTACTCACTTTGACCTTCCAAAACATAGTACTTCACTGTACACCCCACGATTACATGTACTGGATGGCCCTGTACGATAGTTTCCACAATTCCCTCAGTATCGATTACATGTACTTAAGGCACTGTACAATAGTTTCCAGACCCCACGATTACATGTACTGATGGCACTGTACAATAGTTTCCAGACCCCCACGATTACATGTACTGATGGCACTGTACAATAGTTTCCACACCCCCACGATTACATGTACTGATGGCACTGTACAATAGTTTCCACACCCCCACGATTACATGTACTGATGGCACTGTACGATAGTTTCCACACCCCCACGATTACATGTACTTAAGGCACTGTACAATAGTTTCCAGACCCCCACGATTACATGTACTGATGGCACTGTACAATAGTTTCCACACCCCCACGATTACATGTACTGATGGCACTGTACGATAGTTTCCACACCCCCACGATTACATGTACTGATGGCACTGTACAATAGTTTCCAGACCCCCACGATTACATGTACTTAAGGCACTGTACAATAGTTTCCACACCCCCACGATTACATGTACTTAAGGCACTGTACAATAGTTTCCACACCCCCACGATTACATGTACTGATGGCACTGTACGATAGTTTCCACACCCCCACGATTACATGTACTGATGGCACTGTACGATAGTTTCCAGATCCCCACAAGAGCCAAGACACTGCGCTGATTTTCTAGAGAGGGAGGACGCACGATGCTGCCCCTCACATGCGCTGTTTCTCGTATTCTCCTTTATTTATTTATTTATTTTTTTACAACAAAGGAGGCAGCTCAAGGGCACACAAAAAAAACACAATAATAAAAAAAAGCCCGCTAATCGCTGCTCCCATAGAAGAATCTGAAGAGGCGGCCGAAAGCAAGGTCAAATTCGGGAGGAGAGGTGTCAAGAGGTGTCCTGATACTGGTTTTTGGTGCATTTTTCTTACATCAGACATTGTGGGCAAACGCAAGAGATAGACGGTAGCTTGGAGTGAGGCTGGTAGGAAGCGGATGAAAGCCTACTGGGATGAGGTGAAGAGTGAGTGAGTGAGTGAGTGAGTGAGCGAGCGAGTGAGTGAGTGGCAACACTGAGCCCATTCGCCTCCCCCGCCAAGCTGATCGCCTCCCTCGCCAAGCTGACTGCCTCCCTCGCCAAGCTGTCCGCCTTCCCCGCCAAGCTGTCCGCCTTCCCCGCCAAGCTGTCCGCCTCCCCCGCTAAGCTGACTGCCTCCCCCGCCAAGCTGACCGCCTCCCCCGCCAAGCTGTCCGCCTCCCACCCCAAGCTGATCGCCTCCCCCGCCAAGCTGACCACCTCCCCCGCCAAGCTGACCGCCTCCCCGCTGCTGACTGCCTCCCCGCCAAGCTGTCCGCCTCCCTGCTGACCACCTCCCCTGCTGTTGACTGCCTCCCTGCCAAGCTGTCCGCCTTCCCTGCTGTCCGCCTCCCGCCAGACCACCTCCCCCGCCCCAAGCTGACTGCCTCCCGCCAAGCTGTCCGCCTCGCTCGTTGACTGCCTCCTCGCTGTTGACTGCCTCCCTCGCCAAGCTGACTGCCTCCTCGCCAAGCTGACCCTCCTCGCTGTTGACTGCCTCCTGTTGACTGCCTCGCTAAGCTGACTGCCTCCTCGCCTGCTGACCGCCTCCTCGCTGCTGACCGCCTCGCCAAGCTGACTGCCTCCTCCTTGACTGTTGACTGCCTCCTCGCTGCTGACCGCCTCCTCGCTGCTGACTGCCTCCTCGCCAAGCTGACCGGCCTCGCTGCCTCCTCGCAAGCTGACTGCCTCCCTCGCCAAGCTGACCGCCTCCCTCGCTGCTGACTGCCTCCGCTCAGCTGACTGCCTCCTCGCTGTTGACCGCCTTCCCCGCCAAGCTGACTGCCTCCCCCGCCAAGCTGACCGCCTCCCTCGCTGCTGACTGCCTCAAGCTGACTGCCTCGCCAAGCTGACTGCCTCCTCGCTGCTGACCGCCTCGCTGCTGACTGCCTCGCTGCTGACTGCCTCCTGCCTCAAGCTGACTGCCTCCTCAAGCTGACCGCCTCGCTGACTGCCTCCCTCGCTGCTGACCGCCTCCTCAAGGTTGACTGCCTCCTCGCCAAGCTGACTGCCTCCTCGCCAAGCTGACTGCCTCCTCAAGCTGACTGCCTCCCTCGCTTGACTGCCTCCTCGCCAAGCTGACTGCCTCGCTGCTTGACTGCCTCCTCGCCAAGCTTGACCGCCTCCCCTCCCTCGCTGCTGACTGCCTCCCTCGCTGCTGACCGCCTCCCTCGCTGCTGACTGCCTCCTCGCTGACCGCCTCGCCAAGCTGACTGCCTCCCTCGCTGCTGACCGCCTCCCTGCTGTTGACTGCCTCCTCGCTGCTGACTGCCTCCCCCGCCAAGCTGACTGCCTCCCTGCTGACTGCCTCCCTCGCCAAGCTGACTGACTGCCTCGCTCGCTGACTGCCTCCTCGCTGCTGTCCGCTCCTCGCTGTTGACAGCCTCCTCGCTGTTGACTGCCTTCCTCGCTGTTGACAGCCTCCTCGCTGCTGTCCGCCTCCTCGCTGTTGACTGCCTCTCGCTGTTGACAGCCTCCCTCGCCAAGCTGACTGCCTTCCTCGCCAAGCTGACCGCCCCCCCCCGCCAAGCTGACCGCCGCCACATACCGACATAAACTTTAGTCAGGGAAACCGAGTGGCGGAGATGTCAGTGGTGATGATGCCCTTGTGGTTATCTACTGAAAATTCTCGTAAAGTTTTTGTTCTTTTGCAGACTGGAAAAACTGAGACACAGACATGGATGAGTTTGTGACGAGGAGCGGGGACAGGGGCATGAGTCTTTCTGGCGACAGTGCAGCCACCGGGGGGACTTAGGGCCAGTCTCACAGTCCAGTCCAGCACGTCTGTAAGCTCCCCAACCAAGCACGAAACACGACGAAAATTCCTTGTATAGTGTTTTTTTTATTTTTCACATTTGTTACCTCTTTTTATGCCTTTGAAATGACTCCTCTGCTACACACACACACACACACAAAAAAAAAAAAAAAAAATAAATAAATAAATAAATAAATAAATAAATAAAAAAAAAACTATACAAGGAATTTTCGTCGTGTTTTCAACCTCTTCCATTTAGCGTAATCCGTTTCTGGGTCATGATCTGTAATTTAGCATAACCCGTTTCTGGGTCGTGATCTGTAATTTAGCATAACCCGTTTCTGGGTCGTGATCTGTAATTTAGCATAACCCGTTTCTGGGTCGTGATCTGTAATTTAGCATAACCCGTTTCTGGGTCATGATCTGTAATTTAGCATAACCCGTTTCTGGGTCGTGATCTGTAATTTAGCATAACCCGTTTCTGGGTCGTGATCTGTAATTTAGCATAACCCGTTTCTGGGTCGTGATCTGTAATTTAGCATAACCCGTTTCTGGGTCATGATCTGTAATTTAGCATAACCCGTTTCTGGGTCGTGATCTGTAATTTAGCATAACCCGTTTCTGGGTCATGATCTGTAATTTAGCATAACCCGTTTCTGGGTCGTGATCTGTAATTTAGCGTCATCCGTTTCTGGGTCGTGATCTGTAATTTAGCATAACCCGTTTCTGGGTCATGATCTGTAATTTAGCATAACCCGTTTCTGGGTCGTGATCTGTAATTTAGCATAACCCGTTTCTGGGTCATGATCTGTAATTTAGCGTCATCCGTTTCTGGGTCGTGATCTGTAATTTAGCGTCATCCGTTTCTGGGTCGTGATCTGTAATTTAGCGTCATCCGTTTCTGGGTCGTGATCTGTAATTTAGCGTCATCCGTTTCTGGGTCATGATCTGTAATTTATGTTATCTGCTTTGGTCATGATCTGTAGAGTCCCTTGATAGATAGAGTCCCGACAGCCTAAGATTTGGACACCATTATTGGCCCTGTTTTCTTCACGAGAGCGTGCGTTAGCATTTGAAAAGCACGGTGAAAACACTGGCCCAATAATGGCGTCCAAATCTTAGGTTGTCGGGACTCTACGAGGGACTCTACAGATCACGACCCAGAAACGGGTTACGCTAAATGGAAGAGGCTATTTGTGTTTGGTTGGGGAGCTTACAAACGTGCTGTACTGGGCTGTGAGACTGGCCCTTGTTCATTAAGTACAATACCCCCCCAGCTGTGGAGAGGCTATTCAGCACAGCCGGGGACATCCTCAGGGCCAAGAGCTCCTCCCTGAATGAGGTCAACTTTGAGGTGCTTGTGTTCCTCAAAGAGAACATTGACCTCCTGGAGGGGATGGGCCAGGAGGACATGGAGAAGGAGGAGGAGGAGGAGGATGACCTGTATATATTAGTTTAGGCTGTTTTAACGAGAAAAAATATAAAAAAAATAAATAAATGTTGCACCTGAAAAAATTAAAGTTGCGCCCAGCTCTGACACACAAACACACACACACACACACACAAAAGAGGTGGTCAGTTCTCTCTCTCTCTCTCTCTCTCTCTCTCTCTCTCTCTCTCTCTCTCTCTCTCTCTCTCTCTCTCCTTTCCTTTCCTCCCCCCCTTCCTTTTCCTTTCCTTCCCTTCCCTTCCCTTCCCTTCCTTCCCTTCCCCTCCATTCCCTTCCTTCCTTTACTTTCCTTTTCTTCCCTTCCCTTCCCTTTTCTTTCCCTTCTCTTCCCTCCCCTTCCCTTCCCTTCCTTTCCTCCCCTTCATTCCCTTCCTCTTCCTTTTATACTCCTCTTCCTCCTCTGTTCTTCCCCTCCTTCACTGTCCTCCTCTTCCTCTTCTTCCCTTCCTTTACTTCTATGTCCTCTCAGCCTCCTCCTCCTTCTCTCTCTCACCTTCCTGTTCTCTTTCTCGGCAGCTCAGGTGTTGGGGCGGCCGGAGAAGCAGCTTTTAGTGTCACCTCATAATAATAATAATAATAATAATAATAATAATAATCACTAGCCTTTGAACACCACTGCAATGCCTCATCATATACGACACAATAATAATAATAATAATAATAATAATAATAATAATAATAATAATAATAATAATAAAACAGATAACTCTCGATTTACGTGAGTTTGGTTTACGCGTTTTTGAAATACCGCGTGGTCCAAAATCCAAATTAATGTTTAATATACACGTTTTTTTTCACTTATACGCGATATTTTACGGAGTGTCCACCAGATGTCTCACGCAACTGGACTCACACGGCCACACAGCTGAGCTCAGTTCTTCCCGCGCGCCACTTGAACAACAACACAGTACCCACGCTGCCACGCTACTCAACAACAACAACAACACCCTTGCTGCTGTGCTACCACGAGGGGAAGGGCAGCCAGAGGAGGAACCACGAGAGGGAGAGGAGTCAGAGCGATACAGTAGGCAATAAAGGTACAAACTGACCTCTTGTTTGATTTACATTGTTTTTGAGTTACGCGACCTCTTCAAGGACACAATACTCGCGTAAATTGAGAGTTCCCTGTACTGCCAGGACCTCACACGCCACACGCCCCATCCCACTTACTCAAGGAGGACAGTAATCGTTCCTTGGCAGTGGAAAAAATCCTGGCCTGAGTGGAGCCAACCTACCTCTTGTTTGATTTACATTGTTTTTGAGTTATGCCACCTCTTCAAGGACACAGTACTCGCGTAAATCCAGAGTTACCTGTACTGCCAGGACCTCACACGCCACACGCCCCATCCCACTTACTCAAGGAGGACAGTAATCGTTCCTTGGCAGTGGAAAAAATCCTGGCCTGAGCGGAGCCAACCTACCTCTTGTTTGATTTACATTGTTTTTGATTTACGCGACCTCTTCAATCACACAATACTCGCGTATATCGAGAGTTACCTGTAACAATAATGACAAGCAGTGTGTGTGGTGTACCTGCATGCCAGAGCACCTCAGCCTCGCCCTCGGAGCACTCCTCGCTGGTGCACTCTGCCTGAAGCTCAACGAACCAGTATTCCCAATTCTGGCGGCCAAGAAAACACAAATTGGAGCTGGCCGGCGACACCACACCGGGATAACTGTTGGTTTGAAGCCCCGTCGTGACTCGAGGATTGCCTATTCTATTTTTTTTTTTTACGTCTATGCCTATAGCCTGGATGGTAGTTAGCCCCAGCCCGTCATGACGCAGGCAAGTGTTTATAGTGGCGCCATCTTGTCTGTGTGTATGTACTTATTTATGTTACTGTCACTGTCCTCAGGGGTCATAGCGGCCTAACCTCAAGAGAGCACTGTTGTTTGGGGCCACAATTTCCTGCCTTCAATCCGATACCCTACGCCCCTGTCCACCCAGCAGTGAATGGGTACCAGGTATTAATCGGGGGTTGTGTCCCGTCTCCTGGGGTCTGTTCCCTTCTCCTATAATTCCTTCCCCTTCTGTCTCTCTCCGGCATATGACCACAGATGTTGCGCCGACTAAACAAAACTTTCCAACTTTTTCCTGTCTCCTGGGGTTTGTTCCCTTCTCCTATAATTCCTTCCCTTTCTGTCTCTCTCTGGCATATGACCACAGATGTTGCACCCACTAAACCAAACTTTCCAACTTTTTCCTGTCTCCTGGGGTCTGTTTCCTTCTCCTATAATTCCTTCCCTTTCTGTCTCTCTCTGGCATATGACCACAGATGTTGCACCCACTAAACCAAACTTTCCAACTTTTTCCTGTCTCCTGGGGTCTGTTCCCTTCTCCTATAATTCCTTCCCCTTCTGTCTCTCTCCGGCATATGACCACAGATGTTGCGCCGACTAAACAAAACTTTCCAACTTTTTCCTGTCTCCTGGGGTCTGTTCCCTTCTCCTATAATTCCTTCCCCTTCTGTCTCTCTCCGGCATATGACCACAGATGTTGCGCCCACTAAACAAAACTTTCCAACTTTTTCCTGTCTCCTGGGGTCTGTTCCCTTCTCCTATAATTCCTTCTCCTTCTGTTTCTCTCTGGCATATGACCACAGATGTTGCGCCGACTAAACAAAACTTTCAAACTTTTTCCTGTATCCTGGGGTCTGTTCCCTTCTATAATTCCTTCTCCTTCTGTTTCTCTCTGGCATATGACCACAGATGTTGCGCCGACTAAACCAAACTTCCCAACTTTTTCCTGTCTCCTGGGGTCTGTTCCCTTCTCCTATAATTCCTTCCCCTTCTGTCTCTCTCCGGCATATGACCACAGATGTTGCGCCGACTAAACAAAACTTTCCAACTTTCAACAAGAATTCAAACTTAATGAGCATTTATTGTTTTCTGTTGTCAAGAATTTGGAACACTGCATTTTTGAACCACTGAAATTTGGGTCAATGAATTTATACTGTATCTCAGAGTGGAGTCTTTCCCTGACCTTTCCCTACTGCATCTCAGAGTGAAGTCTTTCCCTACTGCATCTAAGGGTAGAGTCTTTCCCTGACCTTTCCCTACTGTATCTCAGAGTGGAGGCCTTACCCTGACCTTTCCCTACTGCATCTCAGAGTGGAGGCCTTACCCTGACCTTTCCCTACTGCATCTCAGAGTGGAAGCCTTTCCCTGACCTTTCCCTACTGCATCTCAGAGTGAAGGGCTTTCCCTGACCTTTCCCTACTGCATCTCAGAGTGGAGTCTTTCCCTGACCTTTCCCTACTGCATCTCAGAGTGGAGTCTTTCCCTGACCTTTCCCTACTGCATCTCAGAGTGGAGGCCCTACCCTGACCTTTCCCTACTGCATCTCAGAGTGGAGGCCTTACCCTGACCTTTCCCTACTGCATCTCAGAGTGGAGGCCTTACCCTGACCTTTCCCTACTGTATCTCAGAGTGGAGTCTTTCCCTACTGCATCTCAGAGTGGAGGCCCTACCCTGACCTTTCCCTACTGCATCTCAGAGTGGAGGCCTTACCCTGACCTTTCCCTACTGTATCTCAGAGTGGAGTCTTTCCCTACTGCATCTCAGAGTGGAGTCTTTCCCTGACCTTTCCCTACTGCATCTCAGAGTGGAGTAACCCCAGCTCCCAGCACACCAACACTACAGAACATGGACGGCATTAGACGAGAAACCCAAAGACACGGACACTCGGAGAAGAGAGAACAAAGGCTGGCTATGTACAAAGAAGCTGGCAATGTAAGCGTGCCTCCTCCTGAACCACAATTGCTTCTCACAGATAAAACCAACAGAGACATGACTGCCCAGGGATAAACATCGGAAAACATAAGAACATAAGGAGTCTGCAAGAGGCCGGTTGGTCTATACAAGGCAGCTCCAGTAATCATAACCCCACCTTACCTCACTATCCACGATTTTATCCAACCTCTTCTTAACCCGGTAGCAGAGACGGGACAGATTTGAGGCTTTACCGTGCAGCAGCGATGGGCCAAATTTGTGGCTTTACCGTGTAGCAGCGACGGGCCAAATTTGTGGCTTTACAGTGTAGCAGCGACGGGCCAAATTTGTGGCTTTACCGTGTAGCAGCGACGGGCCAAATTTGTAGCTTTACCATGTAGCAGCGACGGAATAAATTTGTAGCTTTACTGTGTAGCAGCGACGGGCCAAATTTGTGGCTTTACCGTGTAGCACCAGCCAAATTTGTAGCTTTACTGTGTAGCAGACCAAATTTGTAGCTTTACTTGTAGCAGCGACAACCAAATTTGTAGCTTTACTGCGTGTAGCAGCGACGTCAAATTTGTGGCTTTACCGTGTAGCAGCGACGTAATAAATTTGTGGCTTTACCGTAGCAGCGACTGGACAAATTTGTGGCTTTACCGTGCAGCAGCGATGGGCCAAATTTGTTGCTTTACCGTGTAGCAGCGACGGGCCAAATTTGTGGCTTTACCGTGTAGCAGCGACGGGCCAAATTTGTGGCTTTACCGTGTAGCAGCGACGGGCCAAATTTGTGGCTTTACCGTGTAGCAGCGACGGGCCAAATTTGTGGCTTTACTGTGTAGCAGCGACGGGCCAAATTTGTGCCATGATATAAGCCCCCTAAAATAGATGATACATAATCTGATCACAAATGCTTTGATATGTATTATGAAATGGTTTGTGTGAGGGGTGATTTTTTCTCATTTTTCTCACTTAGAGGGACCATTAAGAAACATGATCCCTGCTGCTACCACCGGGTTAAGGAGTAATTGTGTGAGGGGTTATTCCTACCTACACTCAGAATACTACACTTCCTGACATTGAATTCCATCTGCCACTTCCCCGCCCAATCACATAGTCTGTCATGCTCATCCTGGAGAAAGGTAGCGTCTCTGTCTGATTGAATTACCCTACCGATCTTGGTGTCATCTGCGAACTTACTGACATCACTACTAATTCCTGTGTCTAAATCATTGATGTAAATAATAAAAAGCAGAGGACCCAGCTCTGACCCCTGCGGGAAAGTTGGAAAGTTTCGTTTAGTCGGCGCAACATCTGTGGTCATATGCCGGAGAGAAACAGTAGGGGAAGGAATTATAGAAGGGAACAGACCCCAGGAGACAGGAAAAAGTTGGAAAGTTTCGTTTGGTCGGCGCAACATCCGTGGTCATATGCCGGAGAGAGACAGAAGGGGAAGGAATTATAGAAGGGAACAGACCCCAGGAGACAGGAAAAAGTTGGAAAGTTTTGTTTAGTCGGCGCAACATCTGTGGTCATATGCCGGAGAGAGACAGAAGGGGAAGGAATTATAGAAGGGAACAGACCCCAGGAGACAGGAAAAAGTTGGAAAGTTTTGTTTAGTCGGCGCAACATCTGTGGTCATATGCCGGAGAGAGACAGAAGGGGAAGGAATTATAGAAGGGAACAGACCCCAGGAGACGGGACACAACCCCCGATTAATACCTGGTACCCATTCACTGCTGGGTGGACAGGGGCGTAGGGTATCGGAAAAGCCGCCCAAATTTTTCCACTCCGCCCAGGAATCGAACCCGGGCTCTCTCAGTTGTGAGCGGAGCGTGCTAACCACTGCACCACGAAGCCCCCCTGACACCTGCGGGACTCCACTCGTAACACTCCATGGTTGCCTAGGGAGGGGAAAATGGTACGCAAGGAGGCTGTTAATGGAAGAACGTCATATGCACATTCGCTCATATGCAACTAACCTAAATGTGCCAAGTATTCGTTTTAATGCGAGAAAAATCCACTATTATCTGAATATCGGCGCTGGTGTGTGGGTATTCGATATATGTGAATTCAAAATATGCACATTCGCTCATATGCAACTAACTTAAATGTGCCAAGTATTCATTTTATGCGAGAAAAATCCACTATTATCGGAATATCGGCGCTGGTGTGTGGGTATTCGTGGGTATTCGATATATGTGAGTTTGAAATATGCAAATTCACTCATAAGCAACTAACCTAAATGTGCCAAGTATTTGTTTTATGCGAGAAAAATCCACTATTATCCAAGTATCGGCGCTGGTGTGTGGGTATTTGTGGGTATTCAATATATGTGAGTTTGAAATATGCAAATTCGCTCATATGCAACTAACCTAAATGTGCCAAGTATTTGTTTTATGCGAGAAAAATCCACTATTATCCAAGTATCGGCGCTGGTGTGACTGGTTGGCGAGGTAAGGCGGCCGACTCGCACTACAGTATCCTCTCGAGTTTCGTGCTTTCCGAGTTTCGCGCTATCCGAGTTTCGCGGTATCCGAGTTTCGCGCTATCCGAGTTTCGCGCTATCCGAGTTTCGCGCTATCCGAGTTTCGCGCTATCTGAGTTTCGCGCTATCCACGAGTTTCGCGGTTAGTCTCAAATTCTTACCATCCTGACTTTCGCGCATTATCACCCCAAGTTTCGCGCTGCTTTGAAACATATGGGTCACGTCTACTTACCATCGGAGTCGCGCTCGCTATCTTTAAAGGTAGTATATCACTGGATGTTCTCCTCCAAACATTGTGGCTATGGAGAGAGAGAGAGAGAGAGAGAGAGAGAGAGAGAGAGAGAGAGAGAGTGCAAGAGAGAGAGAGTGCAAGAGAGAGAGAGAGAGAGAGAGTGCAAGAGAGAGAGAGAGAGAGTGCAAGAGAGAGAGAGAGAGAGTGCAAGAGAGAGAGAGAGAGAGGGAAGAGAGGGAAGAGAGGGAAGAGAGGGAAGAGAGGCAAGAGAGAGAGAGAGAGAGAGAGAGAGAGAGAGAGAGAGAGAGAGAGAGAGAGAGAGAGAGGCAAGAGAGAGAGAGAGAGAGAGAGAGAGAGAGAGAGAGAGAGAGAGAGAGAGAGAGAGAGAGAGAGAGAGAGAGAGAGAGAGAGAGAGAGAGAGAGAGAGAGAGAGAGAGAGAGAGAGAGAGAGAGAGAGAGAGAGAGAGAGAGAGAGAGAGAGAGAGAGAGAGAGAGTGCAAGAGAGAGAGAGAGAGAGAGAGAGAGAGAGAGAGAGAGAGAGAGAGAGAGAGAGAGAGAGAGAGAGAGAGAGAGAGAGAGAGAGTGCAAGAGAGAGAGAGTGCAAGAGAGAGAGAGAGTGCAAGAGAGAGAGAGAGAATTAACAGGTCATTTTGAAGCTGCAGTTGAAGGCGGCTGACTTACGATTAGCTGACAGTTCTGAAAACACGCTTGCGATTCACTGGGAGTCCAATGACATCATCGCCGACGCTCACCCAATCAGCGGCTTCACTGCCTTAAGGTGGTATCACAATGACCGTTGCTGGTGTCACACTGGGCTATTTTCCTCCCACTGTGTTGGCGCCAGCTAGGGCAACCGGCAACTCTGCGTCACACATGGCGAAGGTCGGTTGCCCGTATCCATATCCACAACGTAAACAAAGCACCTGCCCTGTATCAACGTGGCGTCGTCTGCTAACGTAAGGGCTGTCGTGGCTTGTGGTGCCATTACCCAAATTATGGATGTGTTGCTGAAGTTGTATGGAAGGGAGAAGCTGCTGTGGGTTTGGTGTGTCTGTGGGTCCTCCGTGCCAGTTCTCATTGTTACCACTGTGTGTGAGCGGACAACCCACCCATCCTTCATTCCTTCTGTTCTCCTTCCCTTCCTTCCTTCTTTTCTCCCTTCACTCTCCCTCCCTTCCTTCCTTTTGTTCTCCTTCCTTCCTTCCTTCTGTTCTGCTTCCCTTCCTTCCTTCTTTTCTCCCTTCACTCTCCCTCCCTTCCTTCCTTCCTTCCTTCCTTCTGTTCTGCTTCCCTTCCTTCCTTCTTTTCTCCCTTCACTCGCCCTTCCTTCCTTCCTTTATTTCTGCTTCCCTTCCTTCCTTCCTTCTTTTCTCTCTTTCTTCCTTCCTTCCTTTATTTCTGCTTCCCTTCCTTCCTTCCTTCCTTCTGTTCTGCTTCCCTTCCTTCCTTCCTTCTTTTCTCTCTTTCTTCCTTCCTTCCTTCTGTTCTGCTTCCCTTCCTTCCTTCCTTTTGTTCTCCTTCCCTTCCTTCCTTCCTTCTTTTCTCTCTTTCTTCCTTCCTTCCTTTATTTCTGCTCCCCTTCCTTCCTTCCGTTCTGCTTCCCTTCCTTCCTTCTGTTCTGCTTCCCTTCCTTCCTTCCTTCTTTTCTCTCTTTCTTCCTTCCTTCCTTTATTTCTGCTTTCATTCCTTCCTTCCTTCCTTTTGTTCTCCTTCCCTTCCTTCCTTCCTTCTTTTCTCTCTTTCTTCCTTCCTTCCTTCCTTCTGTTCTGCTTCCCTTCCTTCCTTCCTTTTGTTCTCCTTCCCTTCCTTCCTTCCTTCTTTTCACTTTCTTCCTTCCTTCCTTTATTTCTGCTTCCCTTCCTTCTTTTCTCCCTTCCTTCCTTCCTTCCTTTTCTTAACCACAATACTCCTTATCTTCTGTTCTTTCCTTCATTCTTTCTTCCTTCCTTCCTTCCTTCTTTCTTTCCTCCATATATCTTTCCCTCCTTCCTTCCTTCCTTCCTTCCTTTCCTAATCCCTAACCACATTCTCCCTCCTCTCTCCCTCCCTCTCCTAATCCTTAACTACATTCTCCCTCCTCTCTCCCTCCCTTTCCCTCCGCTCTCTCCCTCTCTCTACCTCCCCCACAAAACATAAACAATTAAACAAACGCCACAAACCATCACACAAGTATAGGCGCAGGAACACACGACAGGCTGACCACAAGGAATAGCTGCTTAGAAAATAGCGTTGAAACTCCATCTGCTTATGAGAGAACAGACAGACAGACAGATATGTGTGGGCTATAGACAGACAGACAGACAGACAGGCAGGCAGATATGTGTGGGCTATAGACAGACACAGGCAAATATGTGTGGGCTATAGACAGACAGACAGGCAGATATGTGTGGGCTATAGACAGACAGGCATATGTGTGGGAGAGACAGACAGGAACAGCGTCACAAAATACATGATTCACGATACATATTTTCAGCATTTCTTCCCATTCCTTTCCTTCCCTTCCCCTCCCTTCCCTTCCCTTCAGACGGACAGGAACACCGTCACAACATACAAGCTTCACAACACACACACACACACACACACACACTTCCCTCCACCCACTAACCTTATCCACCTCCGCCTGCACCTCCTCCTCCATCTCCTCTGGCTCCATGGTATCCAGAGTATCTTCCAGCATCTCCTCCATGATCCCAGCTTTGCACATCTCCCGGCTAAGTTCCTGCATCGTTTTGCTAATCTCCGGCAGCTTCACCAACTCCTGCATTGCTTTCATGACCTCTGTTGATTGTTGGAGCGAGCCGGCGACGCGGAGGGTGGCTGTGGGGGAGACGGAAGGGGTGAGTAGGTGACGGAAGGGATGGGAAGGTGTGGGGAGGTATGGGGATGTGAGGGAAGGGATGGGAAGGTGTGGGGATGTGAGGGAAGGGATGGGAAGGGAAGAGATGCGAGGGAAGGGGAACGGAAGGAAAGGGAATGGAAGGGACAGGAAGGAAAGGGAAGGGATGGGAAGGGAATAGAAAGGAAGGGAAGGGAAGGGAAAGGAAGGAAAGGGAAAGGTATGGAAGGAAAGGGAAGGGAAAGGAATGGAAGGGAAGGGAAGGAAAGGGAAGGGAAGGGAAAGGAAGAGAATAGAATGGAAGGAAAAGATCCCCCTCTCTCTCTCTCTCTCTCTCTCTCTCTCTCTCTCTCTCTCTCTCTCTCTCTCTCTCTCTCTCTCTCTCTCACCCAGCTGTCCCTTCATCTGGCTCTGCACAGAGTTGAGGTGCGCCTTGCTGGTGTAAATCCGTCCGATGGTCCTCCGAGCCTGCACGACCTCCCTGGCCAGCACGCGACACACATCCTTATCGCCCCTCTTGGCTGCGTCCTTCATGCTGCGTTTCACCTTCTCCTCCTCGCGCTGTATGGCTGGGGGGGGGAGAGGAAGGGGTTAGGCGATGCTGGGTAGGAACGCAATTAAAGATAACTCTCGATTTACGCGAGTTTGGTTCATGCGTTTTTTAAATAACGCAACCTTCGCCTTTCTAGATGTAGATTTAAATGCTTCAGCCTGTCTTCATAAGCCAAGTTTCTTCCCTTCCCATTCCTCACCTTCTCTTCCTTTCCCTTCCCTTACCTGAAGTGACTCAATGAACAGCCATATACTACAGGTAAACACACACTCACCTTGCCTTCCCTTCCTTTCCCTTCCCTTACCTGAAGTGACTCAATGAACAGCCATATACTACAGGTAAACACACACTCACCTTGCCTTCCCTTCCTTTCCCTTCCCTTACCTGAAGTGACTCAATGAACAGCCATATACTACAGGTAAACACACACTCACCTTCCCTTCCCTTCCCTAACCTTCCCTTCCCTTCCCTTACCTAACCTTCCCTTCCCTTCCCTTACCTAACCTTCCCTTCCCTTCCCTTACCTGAAGTGACTCAATGAACAGCCATATACTACAGGTAAACACACACTCACCTTCCCTTCCCTTCCCTTCCCTTCCCTTCCCTGAAGTGACTCAATGAACAGCCATAAGAACATAAGAACATAAGAACGCAGGAGTCTACAAGAGGCTGGTAGGCCTATAAAAGGCAGCTCCTTTGACCCTAAGCTCCCGTGTATCTAACCCCACCTAATATCACTGTCCATGAATTTATCTAATCTATTTTTTAATGTGATAATTGTATTGGCACTCACCACATGACTGCTAAGCCTATTCCACTCATCCACCACCCTGTTAGTAAACCAATTTTTGCCTATGTCCCTGTTGAATCTGAATTTATCCAGTTTAAACCCATTACTTCGTGTCCTACCCGGTTCTCTTACCAACAAAACCTTATGAATGTCTCCCTTATTAAAGCCCTTCATCCATTTATAAACCTCGATCATGTCTCCACGCACCCTTCGCCTTTCTAGAGAATGCAAGTTTAACTGTTTGAGTCTTTCCTCGTATGGCAAGTTTCTCAACCCCTGAATCATCTTAGTCATCCTCCTCTGCACCGATTCTAACATTTTGATATCCATTCTACAGTAAGGTGACCAGAACTGAACCGCATAGTCAAGATGAGGTCTAACTAATGCTAAATATAGTTTGAGGAAGACTTCAGGGCTTCTGTTGCTTACGCTCCTTGAAATAAATCCCAGTACCCTATTAGCTCGATTTCTAGCTTGAATGCATTGTGCCCTTGGACGGAGATCAGAGCTCACTAAGACCCCTAAATCCCTCTCGCACCCAGACCTGCTTATGAGAGTGTCATTTAAGCAATAGTTATGTGAGGGGTTGTTCCTACCTACACTCAGAATACTGCACTTCACTACATTGAACTCCATCTGCCATTTATCCGCCCAGTCATACAATCTGTTGAGTTCACCTTGGAGAATACTAGCGTCCTGATCCGACTCAATTACTCTACCGATCTTGGTATCATCTGCAAACTTACTGACATCACTACTAATTCCTGTATCTAAGTCATTGATATAAATAATAAACAAAAGTGGACCTAATACCGAACCTTGTGGGACCCCACTCGTAACACATCCCCAGTCAGATCTTTTACCATTGATTTGCACTCTTTGCTTCCTATTGCTAAGCCACGCCTTGACCCAGTTCAAAACTTTACCCTCTACTCCGTGAGCCTGTAATTTAAGCAACAGTCGTTGGTGAGGAACTTTGTCAAACGCTTTACTAAAATCAAGATAGATTACATCATAATTTTCATCTCTGTCAACCGCCTCAAATACTTTACTGTACAAGGACAAGAGATTAGTGAGGCATGACCTACCTTTTGTGAACCCATGCTGAGGGTCTTGAATTAAGCTATGTTCCTGGCTATTAAGGACTCCAGCATCTTGCCTATAACCGATGTTAAGCTAATTGGGGGATCGTTTGAAGCAGCCGACCTGTCCCCCTTTTTGAAAATCGGCGTCACATTAGCTACTTTCCATAGGCTCGGCACATAGCCAGTATTTACCGATATCTTAAAGATGTCGGTTAGTGGGCCACTGAGTACATCACCTAATTCCTTTAACCCGGTAGCTGTGGGGGTCATGTTTCTTAGGTCAGGTTAGGTTAGGTCAGGTTAGGTCAGGTTAGGTCAGGTTAGGTTAGGTTAGGTCAGGTTAGGTTAGGTCAGGTTAGGTTAGGTTAGGTTAGGTTAGGTCAGGTTAGGTTAGGTTAGGTTAGGTTAGGTCAGGTTAGGTTAAAGGTCCCTCTAAGCAGAATAATGAGAAAGAATCATCACTCACGCAAACCATTTCATAATATATATCAACGCATGTGTGATCAGTTTATGCATCATCTATCTTGGTAGGTTTATATCAGGGCAGAAATTTGGCCCATCGCTGGTACACGGTAAAGCCACAAATCTGGCCCGTCGCTGCTACCGGGTTAATACCCTCGGAAATATCCCGTCAGGACCTGGCAACTTGTTCTTCTTAAGCTTATCTATCTCATCCTGAA
Source organism: Eriocheir sinensis (assembly GCF_024679095.1). NCBI lineage: Eukaryota > Metazoa > Arthropoda > Malacostraca > Decapoda > Varunidae > Eriocheir > Eriocheir sinensis. Next base: position 5,349,496 of record NC_066577.1, read on the forward strand.
CTACTTGCCTGGTAATGATCATATCCCTTAATTTATCGCCATCCCCGCCCTCGTACACCTGAACCCTTTCCGGTACAGTCGTTCGATCCTCCTGTGTGAATACTGAAAGGAAATAGTCGTTCAACAATGTGCTCGTGTTTTCTTAATGTTCCACTAGCTCCCCTGTGTGTTTTCAGCAGTCCAATTTTCTCCCGTGTTTTTGTTCTATACATCTGAAAGAAGCCCTTAGGATTACTTTTCGCCTCATTTGCTACTTTGATCTCATAGTTCCTTTTTGCTATCCTGGTGTTTTTCTTCACTAATCTAGATAGTTCGACATACTGGCCCCTAGATGTGTTTCACCATTCTTTATTTTCTGATAAATTCCCTTCTTTAACCCAATCTCGTGTTTTAGTCCACGAGTCATCCACTTCGGGTCATTGTTTTCCTTTCTAAGTGTTCGCTGGGGTATATGCTGTCCTTGCCCCTCTACTATTACTCTAACTAAATTAATGTAAGACATTTCTACCTGGTTCTCCTGGCTCTCCAACCCACAGTTCTGGCCCACATGTATCCCTAAATTATCCCAGTTTACCCCTTCAAGATTTCTTCGAAGCCCCTCGTAATTTGCTCTTCTAAAATCTGACACCAACACTCCATGGGTTTGGTTTGCAGGTTACCGCCCACTCTAAGCTAAAACGAACCGTTCTGTGATCACTATTTCCTAGCTCTCCGCCCACCTCCAACTTACGTAGCAAGTTCCCATTATTGGTTAGGACTAAGTCTAATGTGTTATCTCCTCTGGTAGGCTCAGTAACTACCTGCTTAAGGAAATTATCTTGTGTAACTTCAAGAAAGTCCTCAGCTTCCAGGTCACCCACTAGGTCTTCCCAGTCTATATTCCTATAATTAAAGTCCCCCACTACGCAGACATTTCTATTCATACTCGCCCTGCCAATCTCCTGTAGTAATATAGTCGTGTCCTGTACAGAACTCCTAGAATTAGTTTTTCTTTCCCTTTGTAAACGTCCACCCAAACCGATTCTGAATCCATGTTAGTTTTGAGTGAATTGTTAACTAAACATTTAAGTGAGTCTTTAACATATAGCGCAACTCCACCTCCCTTTCTGCCCCTTCTGTCTTTGTGAAATATCTGATAACCCGTTATTTCAAATTCTAATCTAAAATTTCTATTGGCAGTTTCTATCCATGTCTCAATGATCGCTATTATGTCAAAATTTTCTGAACAAGCTTCACCCCTTAGTAAGTCTATCTTGTTTCTGAGGCTCCTGCTGTTAGTATAGAAGATTCTTAGCCCGCCCTCTGTTACTCCCCTATAGTTACTTCTAAGCTGCCTGGTTGTATTATGAGCTAGATGTCCTCTCCCATTACTCCTCCCCCCCTCGCCTATACTAAAAAATCCCTCAGGGTACCAAGTGCTCGCTCAAGGGAGTCTGAGAGAGCCTCAAAACCCGTGAACGTCAATTGTATATCGTCACGGGCGTAGAGGGCATCGCTGCCAAAGAAGAGGTCCCAATTGTCGATGAACAGCCACCCATTGCGTTCACAGTGCTCAGCAAGTCTGCTGTTCACTGCTATCGCCCTGGACAGCCATCCATCGCCAACGCCCCTCCTTGGCAGGACACCACACACTACTGGCGACCCATATACTAGAGGTAAACACACACTCACCTTTCCTTCCCTTAATTTCCTTTCCCATCCCTCATCGAAGAAAGAAAAATCAGAAAATAATAAAAAAAATTGACTATCAGCAAGCGCAAACACTCACTTCGTATCTGGCGGTCGAGGACGTAGCCTTCTTTCCTGATCTTGCTGCACCACTCATTGACCTGCGGGAGGGGGAAAAAAGGAAGGTCAGGTCAGGTCAGTCGCTCGGTCATTTTTTTTTTTACGTTAACGCCTATAACACCAGTAGGCTTAGGGTCATCCTCGTAAAACATATCAAACACACGCCAATGATATGTTTTTGTTTACGAGCGTTTTTTTTTTTTTGGCGAATGGAATTACAGTAAATAACATGAAAGTCCCGGCCATGGATTCTTGCAGGTGTGTTTTGGGTTGGCGGATGGCCGGCTTACAGTGTGTCCATGCCTCCCTCTCTACCTGATTCACCTCATAATAATAATAATAATAGTAATAATAATAATAATAGTAATAATAATAATAATAATGTTCCCTATCTCCACAGCCAACCACCATCACTTAACCCCACGACTACGGATTTCCTAGCAGCAGACCTCCCCAAGCTACAGGAGTGGAGCAAAAAGTGGCTGGTACAGTTCAGTGAGGAAAAATGTAAAGTCCTGCACCTTGGGAGGGGATATCCAGCACACCAATACCACATGGGAAACACTCCACTATCCACCACAGAGGCAGAGTGTGAATGGTACCAGGCTACCCCGTCACGGCCAATGTCTGGGCGGCAAAACGCAAAAAGGATAAACCATTGGAGGGAGGCGAGGTTAGGGAGACATCACGGACCAACTAGCGGAAGTGACTATTTCTCCGTATTTCTCCTATTTCCACTATGGCAGAATGGCTCCCCGCTTGCCTGTAGCTTAACAATATCACTGCCAACCATTACATCCTCTAAACACCCCGTCAAGGCCAATGTCTGGGCGGCAAAACACAAAAAGGATAAACCATTGGAGGGGAGGCGAGGTTAGGGGAGGCAGACCAATGGCTATTTCTCCTATTTCCACTATGGCAAGATGGCTCCCCTTGTGCCTGTAGCTTAATAATATACCAAGCAGCCATTACATCCTCTGAACACCCCGTCAAGGCCAATGTCTGGGCGGCAAAACGCAAAAAGGATAAACCATTGGAGGGGAGGCGAGGTTAGGGGAGGCAGACCAATGGCTATTTCTCCTATTTCCACTATGGCAAGATGGCTCCCCTTGTGCCTGTAGCTTAACAATATAACAAGCATCCATTATATCCCCTAAACACCCCGTCACGGCCAATGTCTGGGCGGCAAAACGCAAAAAGGATAAACCATTGGAGGGGAGGCGAGGTTAGGGGAGGCAGACCAGTGGCTATTTCTCCATATTTCTCCTATTTCCACTATGGCAAGATGGCTCCCCGTATGCCTGTAGCTTAACAATATCACTGCCAACCATTACATCCTCTAAACACCCCGTCAAGGCCAATGTCTGGGCGGCAAAACGCAAAAAGGATAAACCATTGGAGGGGAGGCGAGGTGAGGGAGGCAGACCAGCGGCTATTTCTCCGTATTTCTCCTATTTCCACTATGGCAGAATGGCTCCCCTTGTGCCTGTAGCTTAACAATATAACAAGCAACCATTATATCCTCTAAACACCCCGTCAAGGCCAATGTCTGGGCGGCAAAACACAAAAAGGATAAACCATTGGAGGGGAGGCGAGGTGAGGGAGGCAGACCAGTGGCTATTTCTCCGTATTTCTCCTATTTCCACTATGGCAAGATGGCTCCCCGTATGCCTGTAGTTTAATAATATACCAAGCAGCCATTATATCCCCTAAACACCCTGTCACGGCCAATGTCTGGGCGGCAAAACACAAAAAGGATAAACCATTGGAGGGGAGGCGAGGTTAGGGGAGGCAGACCAATGGCTATTTCTCCATATTTCTCCTATTTCCACTATGGCAAGATGGCTCCCCGTATGCCTGTAGCTTAACAATATAACAAGCAACCATTATATCCCCTAAACACCCCGTCAAGGCCAATGTCTGGGCGGCAAAACACAAAAAGGATAAACCATTGGAGGGGAGGCGAGGTTAGGGGAGCCAGACCAGTGGCTATTTCTCCTATTTCCACTATGGCAAGATGGCTCCCCGTATGCCTGTAGTTTAATAATATACCAAGCATCCATTATATCCTCTAAACACCCCGTCAAGGCCAATGTCTGCGCGGCAAAACACAAAAAGGATAAACCATTGGAGGGGAGGCGAGGTTAGGGGAGGCAGACCAGTGGCTATTTCTCCTATTTCCACTATGGCAAGATGGCTCCCCTTGTGCCTGTAGCTTAATAATATACCAAGCATCCATTATATCCTCTAAACACCCCGTCAAGGCCAATGTCTGCGCGGCAAAACACAAAAAGGATAAACCATTGGAAGGGAGGCGAGGTTAGGGGAGGCAGACCAGCGGCTATTTCTCCGTATTTCTCCTATTTCCACTATGGCAGAATGGCTCCCCGCGTGCCTGTAGCTTAATAATATACCAAGCAGCCATTATATCCTCTAAACACCCCGTCACGGCCAATGTCTGGGCAGCAAAACGCAAAAAAGATAAGCCATTGGAGGGGAGGAGAGGTTAGGGGAGGCAGACCAATGGCTATTTCTCCTATTTCCACTATGGCAGAATGGCTCCCCGTATGCCTGTAGCTTAACAATATAACAAGCAGCCATTATATCCTCTAAACACCCCGTCACGGCCAATGTCTGGGCGGCAAAACGTAAAAAGGATAAACCATTGGAGGGGAGGCGAGGTTAGGGAGGCAGACCAGCAGCTATTTCTCCATATTTCTCCTATTTCCACTATGGCAAGATGGCTCCCCGCGTGCCTGTAGCTTAACAATATAACAAGCATCCATTACATCCTCTGAACACCCCGCCAAGGCCAATGTCTGGGCAGCAAAACGCAAAAAGGATAAGCCATTGGAGGGGAGGCGAGGTTAGGGAGACATCACGGACGAACTAGCGGAAGTGACTATTTCTCCCTATTTCTCCTATTTCCACTATGGCAAGATGGCTCCCCGCGTGCCTGTAGCTTAACAATATAACAAGCATCCATTACATCCTCTGAACACCCCGTCAAGGCCAATGTCTGGGCGGCAAAACGCAAAAAGGATAAACCATTGGAGGGGAGGCGAGGTTAGGGAGGTAGGACAGACGAACTAGCGGAAGTGACTATTTCTCCGTATTTCTCCTATTTCCACTATGGCAAGATGGCTCTCCGCGTGCCTGTAGCCTCAGTGCCTCACCTGGTCCTTGGGGTTCTTGGATGGACTCTTGGAAAATAGCCCCATGGCGGAAAAACGAGGAAAAGGAGAGAAAATGTCACCCGCGGAGGGAGTCAGCCTGGTGTGTCCTGCCGATGACTCTGGCTTCGGCGGCGACCATTCAGAGGGACATTTGCTTATTTTCCCTAATTTTCATCTTTTCTTTCATATTTTCCTTCCATTTTACTGTTTTCCGGGAGGCTTCAAGGTCAGGGAGGTCGGTAAAGCCAGGGAAACAGATGTCTAATTGTATTTATGGTGTGAAGGGAAAATTGGTAGGATTAAATCATGGAGGGGATTGTTCCTATTTCCCGTCTTTCTCTTCGCTACAAGTCTCTAGATACACTTTTTAAGCCTCATTAAGGTAGAAAAGTGTAGTTATTATGTGGGTTAAGGTATTCTAGATGTATGGTTGGTGTGAAGGGGTAATTCGTATGGCTACAGGCGGATTAAATCATGGAGGGGCTTAATTATTCCTATTTCTCGCCTTTCTCTTCGCTACAAGTCTCTCTAGATACACTTTTTAAGCCTCATTAAGGTAGAAAAGTGTAGTTATTATGTGGGTTAAGGTATTCTAGTTGTATGTGTGGTGTAAAAGGGTAATTCGTAGGGCTATAGGAGGATTAAATCATGGAGGGGCTTAATTATTCCTATTTCCCGTCTTTCTCTTCGCTACAAGTCTCTCTAGATACACTTTTTAAGCCTCAGTAAGGTAGAAAAGTGTAGTTATTATGTGGGTTAAGGTGTTCTAGTTGTATGGTTGGTGTGAAGGGATAATTGGTAGGCCTACAGGCGGATTAAATCATGGAGGGGCTTCTTCCTATTTCCCGCCTTTCTCTTCTACACAAGTCTCTCTATATACACTTTTTAAGCCTCATTAAGGTAGAAAAGTGTAGTTATTATGTGGTTAAGGTTTGTCTAGTTGTATGTATGGTGTGAAGGGGTAATTGCTCTTGCTCTTGCTGTACAGGCGGATTAAATCATGGAGAAGCTTCTTCCTATTTCCCGTCTTTCTCTTCGCTACAAGTCTCTCTAGATACACTTTTTAAGCCTCATTAAGGTAGAAAAGTGTAGTTATTATGTGGGTTAAGGTATTCTAGTTGTATGTGTGGTGTGAAGGGGTAATTGGTAGGCCTACAGGAGGATTAAATTATGGAGGGGCTTAATTATTCCTATCTCCCGCCTTTCTCTTCGCTACAAGCCTCTCTAGATACACTTTTTAAGCCTCAGTAAGGTAGAAAAGTGTAGTTATTATGTGGTTAAGGTTTGTCTAGTTGTATGTGTGGTGTAAAAGGGTAATTCGTAGGGCTACAGGAGGATTAAATCATGGAGGGGCTTCTTCCTATTTCCCGCCTTTCTCCTCTATACAAGTCTCTCTATATACACTTTTTAAGCCTCATTAAGGTAGAAAAGTGTAGTTATTATGTGGTTAAGGTTTGTCTAGTTGTATGTATGGTGTGAAGGGGTAATTGCTCTTGCTCTTGCTGTACAGGCGGATTAAATCATGGAGGGGCTTATCCCTATATCCCGCCTTTCTCTTCGCTACAAGTCTATGTACACTTTTTAAGCCTCAGTAAGGTATAAAAGGGTAGTTAGGATGTAGTTCAAGAGGGTCAGCTGTTCTATGCATGCTGTGAAGGGATAAAGAGTTGGCGGCCACGGTTTCGGACGCGGCGGAAATTGTCAACAAAACATTAATGTCATTTTATTAATTTTTCGTCGTTATTTTTTGTCATTTATTTATTTCAGTTATTCCTTCTGTTTATTCATTCCGTTTCTTCCGCCCGTTCATATAAGGTAATGTGGTCGTTGCCAATATATAATGATTCGCTAATATTTTCCTCATTATTTTTGTCACTCATTTATTTCAGTTATTCAATCTATTTTATTTATTCCGTTTCCTCTGACCGTTGATATAAGTTATGTCTTTGGTAACTTATATATGTGATCGTTGCCAATATATAATGATTCACTAATATCTTTCCTCATTATTTTTGTCACTCATTTATTTCAGTTATTCCATCTATTTTATTTATTCCATTTCCTCTGACCGTTGATATAAAGTAATGTCTGTGGTAACTTATATACGTGGTCGTTGCCAATATATAATGATTCACTAATATATAAACTGGTATCGCGTCTCCTGTCTCTCTATATATCTCCTGTTATGGTTTTGTTACTATGGAGAATAATCAGCTGAATACACTTTTGTTTTACTTGCAACACTAAACTATCAATCAATCACTTTTCCCTGTTCTAACCTAACTTTTGGCATTATTTAATATATTATAAAATGGTACGTGTCTCCTATCTCCTGTTATGGTTATGTTAATATGGACAATAATCAGCTGAATACACCTTTCCCTGTTCTATCCTATATATAACCTTTGGCATCATTTTTTGGTCTGGTATTATATATGTCTGACCGATCGATGGCTTAATCATTGCTGCAAAGTTACGCTACAAAGAAGAATTAAGAGGAATTAAGTTATCTTGCAACTGATCCGTTAGCTCATTCATCGTCTCCTTCCTGTAACCATCACAATATTATCCATCATATACAAACTCATACGACTCCAACAAAGAATTATCAATCAATCTATTGCGCCGGTAGGCTTCTTCCCGGTGGATCCTGATGGTCGGCCCAAGGCTTCTTCCCGGTGGATCCTGATAGTCGGCCCAAGGCTTCTTCCCGGTGGATCCTGGTCGGTCCAAGGCTTCTTCCCGGTGGATCCTGATGGCCGGCCCAAGGCTTCTTCCCGGTGGATCCTGATGGCCGGCCCAAGGCTTCTTCCCGGTGGATCCTGATGGTCGGCCCAAGGCTTCTTCCCGGTGGATCCTGATGGTCGGCCCAAGGCTTCTTCCCGGTGGATCCTGATGGTCGGCCCAAGGCTTCTTCCCAGTGGATCCTGATGGTCGGCCCAAGGCTTCTTCCCGGTGGATCCTGATGGTCGGGCCAAGGCTTCTTCCGGTGGATCCTGATGGTCGGCCCAAGGCTTCTTCCCGGTGGATCCTGATGGTCGGCCCAAGGCTTCTTCCCGGTGGATCCTGATGGTCGGCCCAAGGCTTCTTCCCGGTGGATCCTGATGGTCGGCCCAAGGCTTCTTCCCGGTGGATCCTGATGGTCGGTCCAAGGCTTCTTCCCGGTGGATCCTGATGGTCGGCCCAAGGCTTCTTCCCGGTGGATCCTGATGGTCGGCCCAAGGCTTCTTCCCGGTGGATCCTGATGGTCGGCCCAAGGCTTCTTTCCGGTGGATCCTGATGGTCGGCCCAAGGCTTCTTCCCGGTGGATCCTGATGGTCGGCCCAAGGCTTCTTCCCGGTGGATCCTGATGGTCGGCCCAAGGCTTCTTCCCGGTGGATCCTGATGGCCGGCCCAAGGCTTCTTCCCGGTGGATCCTGATGGTCGGCCCAAGGCTTCTTCCCGGTGGATCCTGATGGTCGGCCCAAGGCTACTACCAGCTGGATCCTGATGGTCGGCCCAAGGCTTCTTCCCGGTGGATCCTGATGGTCGGCCCAAGGCTTCTTCCCGGAGGATCCTGATGGTCGGCCCAAGGCTTCTTCCGGTGGATCCTGATGGTCGGCCCAAGGCTTCTTCCGGTGGATCCTGATGGTCGGCCCAAGGCTTCTTCCCGGTGGATCCTGATGGTCGGCCCAAGGCTTCTTCCAGTGGATCCTGATGGTCGGCCCAAGGCTTCTTCCGGTGGATCCTGATCGTCGGCCCTAGGCTTCTTCCGGTGGATCCTGATGGTCGGCCCAAGGCTTCTTCCCGGTGGATCCTGATGGTCGGCCCAAGGCTTCTTCCCGGTGGATCCTGATGGTCGGCCCAAGGCTTCTTCCAGTGGATCCTGATGGTCGGCCCAAGGCTTCTTCCAGTGGATCCTGATGGTCGGCCCAAGGCTTCTTCCCGGTGGATCCTGATGGTCGGCCCAAGGCTTCTTCCAGTGGATCCTGATGGTCGGCCAAGGCTTCTTGGTGGATCCTGATGGTCGGCCCAAGGCTTCTTCCAGTGGATCCTGATGGTCGGCCCAAGGCTTCTTCCCGGTGGATCCTGATGGTCGGCCCAAGGCTTCTTCCGGTGGATCCTGATGGTCGGCCCAAGGCTTCTTCCGGTGGATCCTGATGGTCGGCCCAAGGCTTCTTCCCGGTGGATCCTGATGGTCGGACCAAGGCTTCTTCCGGTGGATCCTGATGGCCGGCCCAAGGCTTCTTCCGGTGGATCCTGATGGTCGGCCCAAGGCTTCTTCCCGGTGGATCCTGATGGTCGGCCCAGGCTTCTTCGTGGATCCTGATGGTCGGCCCAGGCTTCTTCCCGGTGGATCCTGATGGTCGGCCCAAGGCTTCTTCCCGGTGGATCCTGATGGCCGGCCCAAGGCTTCTTCCCGGTGGATCCTGATGGTCGGCCCAAGGCTTCTTCCCGGTGGATCCTGATGGTCGGCCCAAGGCTTCTTCCCGGTGGATCCTGATGGCCGGCCCAAGGCTTCTTCCCGGTGGATCCTGATGGTCGGCCCAAGGCTTCTTTCCGGTGGATCCTGATGGTCGGCCCAAGGCTTCTTCCCGGTAGGGCCTGATGGTCGGCCCAGCCCGTTATGGCGCAGGCGAGTGTTTATAGTGGCGCCATCTTGTGTTGGCTCATGCTGCCCCCCGGAACTCATCTTTGAGTCTCTTTTTGGAGAGCTCATCTAGATGGGTGGTCTTCAGGCCAGCATGTGGGTAGTCTTAGGCCACTCGGCGGTGACTGAAAAACCTCAACTGTGCGGCGGCCAGGATTCGAATCCGCGTCCCTCCTGGAGCTCCTGAACGCGGGGCCGTCACGATAACCACTCAGCCACCGCCTATATATATATATATATATATATATATATATATATATATATATATATATATATATATATATATATATATATATATATATATATATATGGGAGGATCGAGGTGGTAATTGGATCACTTTTTTATATCAGGCATTGGGTTAACGGTAGTCTAATAGTAAGGAATTGATTGATTGACTGATTGATAGTTTATAGCTGCGGGGTTAGCCCCGCCCCGCTCCTTGCCACACTCTCAACACCTCTCGCTTCCTCTGCAGCCGCCACTACCCCATCGGCCAGTTTCACGTGGAAATACTACAGCGGCGATCGGCGCCATTGGTAACGATCAAAACAAACAAAATGACTGTGAAAGCGGCCCTTAACAAGGATCCGAGTATACATGAAACTTTAAAAATTACCTGTTAGTGGTGAGGGCAACGAATATCAGGCCAAAAATCTTCACCAGAAACTCGTTGTTTAAACCCGCTTATTATTATTATTTTTTCAAATGACAGCCCAAGCTGGGGGAGCGTCTTATAAGCCGAAGCAGCCGTCAAACACTGTATATGTTTTGGCTGGGGGAAGAGGCGAGTGGGAGATGGTCGTGATTGATTGATTGATAGTTTATTGTTGCAGGTAAACAACAAGGGAGAAGGGAGGAACATGCCATCCCAACCCCCAGGCAGTACATTATACAACTATTAATACATGTGTAGGTAGCACCAGGAAACTAAAAAGATACAATGGTAGGAAGGAAAGCACAACAAGGGAGTGGGCGGTACCTCCCCCTGGACAATAAGACAATAAAATGTGGGGACGGAGAACATTGCCCAAGCACTAGATGGGAATGAAATCCACCGTACTGTGACACGCGCCGCCACTACGAGCACCGCCACGGAGACTGTATAATGCTTCCCTTCAAGTGATCGAGCTGTTCGATAAGAATGGCACGGTCTCGCTGACGCTGCTCTCATCAGATTCAGCGTTGAGTGAGAAAACTACCCTGTGGAAATTTGTGGTGACGAAATGGATTTCACATTGGTGACGAATTGGAGTGCTTTAATTGGTGACGAAGTGGGGGGGCGAACCGGGTATGTGACGAATCGGACTGGTGACGAAATGGTGCATCCGATTACGTAATGGACGAGTGGGGCCTCGATCGCTGCCCATGTCCGTAGAGATAAGGCTGTTCTTAGTACCTACGTATAGATAAACCGTCTGTAGTTGTGGTAGTGGTAGTAGTAGTAGTAGTAGCAGTCGTAGCAGTAGTAGTAGTAGTAGCAGTAGTAGTAGTAGTAGTAGTAGTAGTAGTAGTAGTAGTAGTAGTGGTATCGGTAGCAGTAGGTCAAGCTTCCTGCGTATTTCTCGTATCTGTGTTTTCCTTCTAACAGCTCGCTATGCCTCAAACACGTGCTTCCTGTGCCTTAATTAACCCCCCAGTCGCACCCCCCCCCCCTGAGTACTTCTATAAAGACACTGGAACCATTGGGGTGAGTCAGTGTTCTTCGTCTTCCCTGCAGACCCGCACTGCGTCCTACGAGAAGCTCTGAAGCCGCCACGATGCGCTGGTCTCCGCCGGCACTCCTTCTGCTGCCCCTGCTGCTGGCCTGGGACACCACTTCGGTCAGCCGCGTGTGTGGGCGTAAGACTGGACACCACCCTATCCAACAACCCAATCCTGCTGCTGCTCCTCCACTGATTTCGGCTGTGAGAAATCCCTGGATACGCCGCCATCAAATCCCTCATCCTACTTTTGTTTTACGGCCTGGTAAAGTAAGTAAAGGAGGCGTTTCAAGAGTAGAAAACAATGAAAAATAAGAGCCATGGAGTTGCACGTTTTTAAAGGTTTATGTGTCACGCTCAGTGGCGTACCCTGAAAATTGAAAAAGGGAGGGGGGCAATATATATATATATATATATATATATATATATATATATATATATATATATATATATATATATATATATATATATATATAATTTTTTTTCTTCTGCGTCCAGTATTATTGCAAGCGCAGGGATCCCAAACTGCTCGAGGATTCGGGTTAGATCGCTCGGGTAAATTTATTATTTTTATACATACATGCATTAATTGATACATACATTGTACATTTTCGAAGTTTGTTGGTAGCATAAGTACAACATAAATCTGGGAGATTTAAATAATCTTAAAAGTACTAATTTTATGTTACTTGAGCGAACAGTACTTTTAAAATCTTGTTCATTTCTATAATTTGGACTGAAAAAAAATAACCCTCGAATCAACACTACTTTTTTATTGGTTTAAACCATGGTTTAAAACATTTTGTTTAAACCATTTTGTTTAAACCATTTGGTTTAAACCGCCACCCCTGATATATATATATATATATATATATATATATATATATATATATATATATATATATATAGAGAGAGAGAGAGAGAGAGAGAGAGAGAGAGAGAGAGAGAGAGAGAGAGAGAGAGAGAGAGAGAGAGAGAGAGAGAGAGAGAGAGAGAGAGAGAGAGAGAGAGAGAGAGAGACAGTATGTTATATTCATATGCTCAGAAAGTTTCAGAAAACAATAAGTATGAATAAGTATTGTACTACATATGAATTTACACATAATTTAGCTACCAGTATTTTTCTGTATGCATTGTTGGAAAGGATTTTTTTTAAATAATTTATCTGCTGTTTAATGAAGTGGCAAATCTATATATATATATATATATATATATATATATATATATATATATATATATATATATATATATATATATATATATATATATATGTGTGTGTGTGTGTGTGTGTGTGTCGAAGCTGTGTCTGTTGGTCCCAGTGCGGTGATTACGTAATGGGTGAGCGTCAAATCTCATCCCTCCGTCACAGTCCATCCCAAATGAAGACGCGTGTAATTATATAACTAGGATATCAACAATCACTCTTCATCTCCTTCGTGTGACCTGTTCTGCTTTGCATCGCTTTTTAGTTCCTCCTTGGTGTATACTTCTTCAGACGCTTCACTAAGGGCCGCCTTCACAATGGTCTGGTACGCACCCTAACCAAAGGCCCTACCATCCTGTTACCATCGCCTCGATCCGCCTTCACAGTGGTCTGGTACGCACCCTAACCAAAGGCCCTACCATCCTGTGCTACCATCGCCTCGATCCGCCTTCACAGTGGTCTGGTACGCACCCTAACCAAAGGCCCGACCATCCTGTGTTACCATCGCCTCGATCCGCCTTCACAGTGGTCTGGTACGCACCCTAACCAAAGGCCCGACCATCCTGTGTTACCATCGCCTCGATCCGCCTTCACAGTGGTCTGGTACGCACCCTAACCAAAGGCCCGACCATCCTGTGTTACCATCGCCTCGATCCGCCTTCACAGTGGTCTGGTACGCACCCTAACCAAAGGCCCGACCATCCTGTGTTACCATCGCCTCGATCCGCCTTCACAATGGTCTGGTACGCACTCTAACCAGAGGCCCGACCATCCTGTGTTACCATCGCCTCGATCCGCCTTCACAATGGTCTGGTACGCACCCTAACCAAAGGCCCGACCATCCTGTGTTACCATCGCCTCGATCCGCCTTCACAGTGGTCTGGTACGCACCCTAACCAGAGGCCCGACCATCCTGTGTTACCATCGCCTCGATCCGCCTTCACAATGGTCTGGTACGCACCCTAACCAAAGGCCCGACCATCCTGTGTTACCATCGCCTCGATCCGCCTTCACAGTGGTCTGGTACGCACTCTAACCAGAGGCCCGACCATCCTGTGTTACCATCGCCTCGATCCGCCTTCACAGTGGTCTGGTACGCACCCTAACCAAAGGCCCGACCATCCTGTGTTACCATCGCCTCGATCCGCCTTCACAGTGGTCTGGTACGCACCCTAACCAAAGGCCCGACCATCCTGTGTTACCATCGCCTCGATCCGCCTTCACAGTGGTCTGGTATGCACCCTAACCAAAGGCCCGACCATCCTGTGTTACCATCGCCTCGATCCGCCTCCACAGTGGTCTGGTACGCACCCTAACCAAAGGCCCGACCATCCAGTGTTACCATCGCCTCGATCCGCCTTCACAATGGTCTGGTACGCACCCTAACCAAAGACCCGACCATCCTGTGTTACCATCGCCTCGATCCGCCTTCACAGTGGTCTGGTACGCACCCTAACCAAAGGCCCGACCATCCTGTGTTACCATCGCCTCGATCCGCCTTCACAATGGTCTGGTACGCACCCTAACCAAAGGCCCGACCATCCTGTGTTACCATCGCCTCGATCCGCCTTCACAGTGGTCTGGTACGCACCCTAACCAAAGGCCCGACCATCCTGTGTTACCATCGCCTCGATCCGCCTTCACAGTCGCTGTTTTCGTGGTGTCGGCGACGACCAGCGTGGTGACGGTCATGGCGAGACGAAGGCGCGTGGCTCGGCAGTGTGGGTGTGCCGGAGCGGCGGGAAATGTCGGCATTACATCACCCGAGCGGAGGATCATGAAGGAGCAATGGGAAAAATACACGTACAAAAAGTAAACGTGAAGAATAAACATAAAGAATAACTGTGAAGAATAGATATGATGATAAAATGTGGAGTGTCGCTGCAATACACCGCTCAAATCTGCTAATAGCCTAATACAAGTTTTTCCGAGGGATAATAGTTGAAAATTTATTTCATAATGGTGACAAGTATTAAAGTTCTATTATTTGGCAGATGTCAGCAAGACAGACTCTTCACCTATATATATTCATTACATTTGTTCATTATTCACGCTTATTTAGCAGACTTCACATTTATTTTTTACCTAACAGGGCTGATTTCGTTATATGTATGCCCTATGCATACATATTAGGCTATCTAGAATAACACGAAAGTTTGGCCAAGGAGGCATAACGGGTGAATACTGGTGACAAGTAGGCTATTAAAGTCCTCCCTTCTCCTTTGTTGTGTATTTTACAACAATAAACCATCAATCAATCAAAATGAAATTCTCAGCAGAACGTTTCCTGGTCAGCAGGTGAAGTGAGTTCATATCATGCAAAGTCGACTGTGAAAGCGTATTTCTTGCTGGTGGCGGCGACCATTGGTGACGATCAACACAAACAAACGTGCATGACTGTGAAAGCGTATTTCTTGCTGGTAGCGGCGACCATTGGTGACGATCAACACAGACAAACGTGACTGTGAAAGCGTATTTCTTGCTGGTGGCGGCGACCATTGGTAACGATCAACACAGACAAACGTGACTGTGAAAGCGTATTTCTTGCTGGTAGCGGCGACCATTGGTAACGATCAACACAGACAAACGTGACTGTGAAAGCGTATTTCTTGCTGGTGGCGGCGACCATTGGTAACGATCAACACAGACAAACGTGACTGTGAAAGCGTATTTCTTGTTGGTAGCAGCGACCATTGGTAACGATCAACTCAGACAAACGTGACTGTGAAAGCGTATTTCTTGTTGGTAGCAGCGACCATTGGTAACGATCAACACAAACAAACGTGACTGTGAAAGCGTATTTCTTGTTGGTAGCAGCGACCATTGGTAACGATCAACACAGACAAACGTGACTGTGAAAGCGTATTTCTTGTTGGTAGCAGCGACCATTGGTAACGATCAACACAGACAAACGTGACTGTGAAAGCGTATTTCTTGCTGGTAGCGGCGACCATTGGTGACGATCAACACAGACAAACGTGACTGTGAAAGCGTATTTCTTGCTGGTAGCGGCGACCATTGGTAACGATCAACACAGACAAACGTGACTGTGAAAGCATATTTCTTGTTGGTAGCAGCGACCATTGGTAACGATCAACACAGACAAACGTGACTGTGAAAGCGTATTTCTTGCTGGTAGCGGCGACCATTGGTAACGATCAACACAGACAAACGTGACTGTGAAAGCGTATTTCTTGCTGGTGGCGGCGACCATTGGTGACGATCAACACAGACAAACGTGACTGTGAAAGCGTATTTCTTGCTGGTAGCAGCGACCATTGGTAACGATCAACACAAACAAACGTGACTGTGAAAGCGTATTTCTTGCTGGTAGCGGCGACCATTGGTAACGATCAACACAGACAAACGTGACTGTGAAAGCGTATTTCTTGCTGGTAGCGGCGACCATTGGTAACGATCAACACAGACAAACGTGACTGTGAAAGCGTATTTCTTGTTGGTGGCGGCGACCATTGGTAACGATCAACACAGACAAACGTGACTGTGAAAGCGTATTTCTTGCTGGTAGCGGCGACCATTGGTAACGATCAACACAGACAAACGTGACTGTGAAAGCGTATTTCTTGTTGGTAGCGGCGACCATTGGTAACGATCAACACAGACAAACGTGGCTGTGAAAGCGTATTTCTTGTTGGTGGCGGCGACCATTGGTAACGATCAACACAGACAAACGTGACTGTGAAAGCGTATTTCTTGCTGGTGGCGGCGACCATTGGTGACGATCAACACAAACAAACGTGCATGACTGTGAAAGCGTATTTCTTGCTGGTAGCGGCGACCATTGGTGACGACCAACACAGACAAACGTGGCTGTGAAAGCGGCCCCTCGTTACGATCTGTGATAGCAAAGATTGGGTTCCGCGATGCGCAGTTCAGGATGGGATGGATTATGACGGAAGGATGAGACTTAACGCCCCAAGGTGCTCATGTCCATACAGATAATTAAGGCTGTTCATCATGAATTAGACCCTTCACAATACATAGAGGTTTTTGATACCAACACAACCCGATGCGGTACGTATAAATAAAACGTCTGTAGTAGTGGTAGCAGTAGTAGTAGTAGTAGTAGTAGTAGTAGTAGAAGTTGTAGTAGTAGTAGTAGTAGTAGTGGTAGTAATAGTAGTAGTAGTAGTAGTAGTAGTAGTAGTAGTAGTAGTAGTAGTAGTAGTAGTGGTAGCAGTAGTAGTAGTAGTAGTAGTAGTAGTAGTAGTAGTGGTAGCAATAGTAGTAGTAGTAGTAGTAGTAGTAGTAGTGGTAGCAGTAGTAGTAGTAGTAGTAGTAGTAGTAGTAGTAATAGTAGTAGTTGTAGTAGTGGTAGTAGTTGCACGAGTGGATGTTAGCGCCAGAGGGTTTTGGACTCGTGGACAAAGGGCATATTTTGACATAAGGATCTTTGATCCCATGGCCCATTGCCACAGAGACCTGACCCTTGATGCAGCCCACAGAAGAAACGAACAAGAGAAGAACAGAGCATATGAAGAAAGAATACAGAATGTGGACCAGGGCTCCTTCACCCCGGTAGTATTCACGACGGCAGGAGGGATGGGACCAAGGGCGCAGAGCTTCTACGCAAGACTCGCCGAAACACTGGCGGATAAGAAACAACAGCCAAGAAGCAGTGTGGTCGCCTGGATGAGATGCAGGCTGTCCTTCTCCCTCCTGAGGTCAGCCTTGGTCTGCCTGAGAGGAACCAGGTCACCTGCACCCAAAACCACCCGCATTGCTGACCTGGACTTTGAGGCGACGGTGGTTGATAGTCGTATCAACCACAAGCTCTGTTAGCTTAAAAATAAAATGTTTAGTAAAGTTTGTAATAGTAAATAAAGATGGTTGTCGGCCACAGTCATTGGCGGGGTGGGGCCAATGAATTGCTTTGTGAAAGGATATGAGAGAATATACCGCTCACAACGCAACTCTAATAGATGGAGGCCCGTAGTAGTAGTAGTGGTGGTAGTAGTAGTAGTAATAGAAGTAGTAGTAGTAGTAGTAGTAGTAGTAGTAGTAGTAGTAGTAGTAGTAGTAGTAGTGGTAGCAGTAGTAGTAGTAGTAGTAGTAGTAGTAGTAGGACGATCAAGCGTCCTGTGACTGTCTATCCCTCTTATCTGTGTTTTCTAGGTGACAGCTCTCTCTCTCTCTCTCTCTCTCTCTCTCTCTCTCTCTCTCTCTCTCTCTCTCTCTCTCTCTCTCTCTCTCTCTCTCTCTCTCTCCTAGGAGGACAAATCAACAACAACAACAACATCTCTCTTCTCGTCTGTAAGCCTCAAGCACCTGCATCCTGTGTCTCTCTCATATCTGTGTTTTCCAAGTGACCTCTCTCTCTCTCTCTCTCTCTCTCTCTCCTCGTCTCTATGCCTCAAACACGTGCTTCCTGTGCCTTAACCCCCCAGTCGCACCCCCCCCCCCCTGAGTACTTCTATAAAGACACTGGAACCATTGGGGTGAATCAGTGTTCTTCGTCTTCCCCGCAGACCCGCACAGCGTCCTACGAGAAGCTCTGAAGCCGCCACGATGCGCTGGTCTCTGCCGGCACTCCTTCTGCTGCCCCTGCTGCTGGCCTGGGACACCACTTCGGTCAGCCGCGTGTGTGGGTGTAAGACTGGACACCGCCCTATCCAACAACCCAATCCTGCTGCCGCTCCTGACCTGCTTTCGGCTACAAGAAATCCCTGGATACACCGAGATCAAATCCCTCAACCTACAACTACAACCGCTGGTCCTGCCTTCCCTAACTTCCACGATGCCACCGCGCGTATTCCTAAATTTAAAACAGCAGTAAGTAAAGGAGGCATTTCAAGAGTACAAAACAATGAAAAATAAGAGCCAGCTGGGGCCGTATACACAACTATTCTAAGAATAATACTAAGCCTTGCACTTAACAACTTTTAGCTAAGCATAGGCCCTTAAGTATTACTTAGAATTCCCCTTAGCGGACTCTAAGCTAAGTATTTTTTGAGCAAAATACCGGTATGAAGTGCATCGCCTAGCAAAACGATCACTTGCAAAACCATTGTATATAGCTACCACAGTGCATATTATGCAAAGATGAAATAGCTATAATGCATTCAACATGTTATCTATCTGTACACAAAAGCTTGTTTGGAAACAATAGACACAACAGTGGAGTAAATGATCGACATAAACGAGCCTTCTTCTTCTTCCTCTTGTGGTCTTTATTGCCTATGATCGTTATAAAGGTGCATCTTTTCATGTTTCCGGTGTACCTCCACTATTCTTTTATGTGTTTTGGTAAAATGTGTATATTACTGCCCTGGACGTCGTCTCCTCAGCCGCCGGTGACAACAAAGGCGTATCACACGGAATTACCAAATAATAAAAGTAAACAAGTCAAAAACAAACTAAATCTAACCAGACCTGACCAAACCTAACTATACCTAGCCTATGACCAACCTAACCTGACCCCTCTACCGCCAAAATGCAATGTGCTAAGATGCGTTAATTCACACTCCTAAATAGTTTGAAGTTTCTTCAATATTCAAGCTGTTTGTCACTGTACTGTATTCAGAGACCAACATACAACACATAATGCATTAGCCTCACGTGAGATGGCTACCATAATTTCAGACTCGTGTGTTCAGTGACTTTCTTGTTTATTTATTTTGATATATATCAACTTTGTCAGGTTACTCTGGTATATCTTTGCCTCAGTGGGTCAAGGCACACAATCACTAGTACTATTATAAAATGTTCTAATGTTTCCCGAGCTTCTACACCTATCTGCTGTACTATAGATAGGTATAGGTACTTCTCCATTCATGGAGGCCACTTTTCTCAACTATCTTTGACAGGTCTCCCATTCACATTGTTTCACTCTGCTCCAGTGTCATCATATGCTTTCCCTCTCTGTATATTTCCTTTCTCCAAAGGGGATTGTCTTGAATTTCCAGTGTTATATTAATTTGGCCCACCGGTGTTCACTCATTTCCTCTCTTTGAAACTCAGCTTCCCCTTTGTTAACCTTTCTCTGAAGCTCCACCCCATTTCCCCTGAGAGCATGTGAACACTATCATGCCAACTGGTCTTGAATGACTTCTAATCTCCCGACATCTTCAGTGTTAGTCCTGCTGACCCATACAAGATAGCTGTGGGGCTACTACCTTCCCCATCCAAAGGCAACTTCCATATTCATACTGGCTAATTTCCCTTCTCTACCACTGATGTTAACACCCGTCATTTTCCTTACCTTGGCTTCATTCAGTTTTCTTTGTACTTTCTCCTATGGCCTCCTTGCTTATCTCAAATGCTAAATAACCATGTGTTTCTATTACCTCTAAGATATTGTTTCCCAGCACCCGCTGTCCTACTGCTGGTGTGAATTTCCATTATTATGTTTAAAGATAAGTTTCCATTCCATACCAAAGTCATTTAGGATCAGGCAAAGTCCTTCCACTAATACTACATCATCTGCATAACCTAGGCAAAGCAATACAACTTCTGATGTGTGGGGCTTTATTACTTTTGCCTATATCCACATATACACATGGAGGAGGGGGAATGATTATGAGCAGAAAGGATTGATTGATTATGTGGCAGTAGATGGAAGACTGAGAAAGGATATCTGTGACGCGAAGGTAGTAAGCGGGATGTTCGATGGCTCTGACCATCTTGCAAAAGTGGGTGTTTGAAAAGAAAGGTGAAGTAAAAAAGGAAATACTGAAGATAGAAAAGTTACAGGAAAAAAGAAATAAAAGATGAGTATAACGTGAAATGGCAGAGGCCTTAAGTGAAAAATGGGAAAGTGTGAAAGATAGTACAGATACTGAAAAAGTTTTTAGAACATTTAAAGAAGTAGTGTTAACTACAACAAAAAAGTGGTAGGGATGAAAGTGGTGAGAGATGGAAAAAGAAAAGGAAATTCATGGTGGACAGAAGAGATAAGGAGGATAGTAAGAGAGAAAAGGGAACTTTTTAAAGAAAACTTAAGAAATGTGGTTGAGCAAGTAAAAAGGGAAAGGAAAAAGAAATATAGAGAATGCAAAAAGAAATTAAAACAAGCAATAAAAGAAAGTAAGAAGAGAGTTGATGAAGACTTTGGAAAAGACTAAGTGAAAAATATAAAGGGAACAGGAAATCATATTGGAAAGAAGTAAAAAACGAAAGAAAAGCATCACCCCAATAATATCTCCCCAAGGAAAATTAATGAAGTTATGGGTGAGAATGGAAAGATGTTCAAAGACGGGGAAGCTGTGAAAGAGACATGGAGAGAATATTTCAAAAACTTAATGAATTTTGATGATGGACGTCCAGCAGCTGTTACAGCAACAGTTTTGAGCGGAGGTAGAGGAGGAGTATATAAAGAAAGAAGTATAACATATGAAGAAGTAAATCAGGCATTAAAAAGATTAAAAAATGGAAAAGCAGCAGGAACTGATGGAATCAATCAAATATTTTCCTTCAGGATGGTAGGAGAAAAAATAATAGCAAAAGGAAAGAAACTATACGCTGCCTTCATGGACTTTGAAAAAGTTTACGACAGATTCGATTGGATTGCATTGTGGGATGTTTTAAAGATTTATGGTGTGGGAGGAAAACTGCTTAGTGCAATAAAGTCTTTCTATGAGGATGCATCTGCATGTGTCAAAATTGGTGGAGAGACAAGTGAACATTTTGAGATAAAGGTGGGATTAAGGCAGGGCGTGTCATGTCACCATGGTTGTTCAATATTTATATGGATGGTGTCATGAGAGAAATAAAGGGCAAAGTTGGAGTAAAAATGTACGCTGAGGGAAGGCAGTGGGTGCTGAATTCAATACTGTTTACTGATGACACGGTGCTCATTGCAGGAAATGAAAGTGACTTACAAAACTTGGTCAGTGATTTTCATAGCGTCTGTAAAAGGAGAAAGCTGAAAGTAAATATCAACAAAAGTAAAGTGATGGTTTGTGAGGGGAGTAGGAGTGAAGTTGTAGATTTTGTATGCCCATATAGAGTGGGAACTGAATGTGAAAAAGAATGCAAAATAATTCTGAATGGTGAAGAAATGGAGGAGGTCAATGAGTTTAAGTACCTTGGATCAGTTATCAGTTGAAAATACAATAATAGTACCAACCCTCACATATGCAAGTGAAACATGGGCCTTGAATGAAAGTCAGAGGTCTAGAGTGCAGGCAGTGGAAATGAGTTATTTGAGGAGTGCTTGTGGTGTGAGTAGAATGGATGGAATAAGTAATGAAAGTGTGTATGAGCGTTTTGGAATGTGTCACGGGGGTGAAGGGAATAAGTGACTTTAAAGTGGTTTGGCCACATGGAGCGAA
This sequence comes from Eriocheir sinensis, assembly GCF_024679095.1. Lineage (NCBI taxonomy): Eukaryota > Metazoa > Arthropoda > Malacostraca > Decapoda > Varunidae > Eriocheir > Eriocheir sinensis. The sequence goes on from NC_066577.1 coordinate 5,371,288, forward strand.
TGGAGGAGAGTAAGATGACCAGAAGAGTGTATGTGAGATTGAGGGAGAGAATGTTAGAGGACAACCTCCAGTGAAATGGAGAGATAGGGTGCAGGAGTACGTTAGGGAGAAGGATGAGAGATCCTTGAGAAACTTTGAGCAGGCAAGGAGGGAGTGTCCGGATAGAGAAAGATGGAAACTTCTGCCGTGGCCATCCCCTGGTGGGAGCTCCTAAGAGCAGGCGTCGATGAGATGATGATGATGAATGAATTAAGAGGAATCACAGCAAAAATGTTGAAGTGTGAAGATGAAGTTATATATGAATGGTCAAGATATGTGAAGTGGCCTGGGAAGGGGGGGGGAGGTCCCAGCAGACTTGACAAAAGCCATCATGGTCCCAGTTTACAAGGGGAAGGGCAGGAGAGGGGAGGTGGGAGTTGTAGGGGTATAAGTCTGCTGAGTGTAGGCTACCTGGAAAGGTATATGGAAAAGTCCTAATTGAGACTGCGCAAAGACTTACAGAAGAGAAAATCAGTGAAGAACAAGGAGACTTCAGGAAGGGAAGAGGATGTGTGGATCAGATATTTTCCTTCAGTATGGTGTTTTGTTAGAAAAAATATTAGCAAAAGGAAAAAATACTATGCTGCCTTCATGGATCTAGTTATTCTAAAGAAAGTTTATGACAGGGTCGATTGGCTGGCATTGTGGGACGTCTTAAAGATATATGGTGTGGGAGGAAAACTGCTTTATGCAATAAAGTCTTTCTATGAGGATGCATCTGCATGTGTCAAAATTAGTGGAGAAACAAGTGAACATTTTGAGATGAAAGTGAGCTAAGGCAGGGGTGTGTCATGTCATCGTGGTTGTTCAATATTTATATGGATGGTGTTATGAGAAATGAAGGGCAAAGTTGGGGAAATTGAAGTAAAAATGTATGCTGAGGGAGGGAGGGAAGTGGGTGATGAATTCAATCTTATTTGCTGATGACACGGTGCTCAATGCAGAAAATGAAAGTGACTTACAAAATTTGGTCAGTGTTTTTGATAGTGTATGTAAAAGGAGAAAGTTGAAAGTAAATGTCAACAAAAGTAAAGTGATGGTTTGTGAGCGGAGTAGAAGGGAGGTTGTAGAGTTTGTATGCCCATATAGAGTGGGCATTGAATGTGAAAAAGAATGCCAAATAATTTTGAATGGTGAAGAAATGGAGGAGGGTAATGAGTTTCAGTACCTTGGATCAGTTATGTGTAAGCATGGTGGTACAGAAGGAGAGACAAGAGAAAAGGCATTGCAAGGATTGATTGATTGGAGGAGAAGCTGCGGATCCATCTCTGGCATGCCATCTCATTGTTGGGGGCTGAATTTCTCCATGGCATGGACTGGACCTCTGCCGGACAGCTGGAGAAAGCTGCCATGGCACAAACCCGACTGATGGAGACAACTGATTTCTTCTTCCACATCATGTTTGGCCCTGAGTACAAGTTCAAATAAACAACATAATATATATATATATATATATATATATATATATATATATATATATATATATATATATATATATATATATATATATATATATATATATATATATATATATATATATTAATTGGGATGTTTTCTTGATTAGTGTACTATACTAAAGAGGTTAACCCGGTAGCTGCGGGGATCATGTTTCTTAAAGTCCCCTCAAGCGAGTAAAATGAGAAAAAATCATCACTCACGCAAACCATTTCATAATATATATCAACACATTTGTGATCAGTTTATGCATCATCTATTTTTGGGGGTTTATATCATGGCAAAAATGTGGCCCATCGCTGGTACATGGTAAAGCCACAAATTTGGCCTGTTGCTGCTACCAGGTTAAGTTGGACTATGAATGGACAGATGTTGTTTTAAGAGCATCTGAAATAAACTTATGGTACTGATATATGATAATTAAATCTGTGATATTTATTAAGATGTGTCCAGTGATTTAATTGGCAAAGAATTGCAAAACACAAGCTAAGAAAATAAAAGTACTGAACTGACTGACGTATCGACACAGGAAATGGCCGTCGGAGAAATAAGAATGGATTAGTAATTAATATACCTGAAGCAAGAACTAAAAGACATTGCATCGACATAAGTATATGATAGAATAACAGGCATTATCTACATGAGTTATTTACTGCACAGTGCACACTATATGGGCTGGCAACATTGTCTTATTTTCTAGCAATTGAAGTTGCTTATATTGTGCATTATATTCTTGCATGGGAATGATTGCTTGATGCTGGATGATAAAAACTAAATGATTATACAATAATGTTATGTGGCGAATACCAGCTTGAGGTCACTCTAGGTCTAGGAGGACTTGCTCATTGTTGTCAATGTCATCACGATCACTGCAAATAGATACATTACAATTAGAAATGCTTTGGTACCTGCCCTATATCTATATCTATACTTGTCCAGAAGTCAAAACTCTTGACTCATGGACCAATTTGCAATTTTTTTTGTTCAAAAAGATTTTAGCATTGTTGATTGACTTTAATAGCTATTTGGGAGTAAGACTAAGAATAATCATAAAATTCACTTTTAGATCTCCATAAGAAAGGAAGCTGCAAATAACAAAAGCCATAATATACTGTGAACTAATTAATTTCAAATGTGAAAAAAAAGACATGACCAAAACAAATTAAACAATACTACAATGCTAGCTAGCATGGGTATTAGTATCATTTTGCAACACCCAGGGATTCCTGGGAGGTATTTTACAGGAAGGATAGCTACCGTTCGTTAAGTAGGATCAATGAGGTTAGGTGACGTTTATAATTTTTTGTTAAGTTAAAATAAGGCAACATTCTGAATGATAGTTAGTTTGGTAAAAAATTTACGTCCAAAATCAAAATGTATGTTTAAAAAATAGTCAGTAACACAAATCGGAAATTTATCTGAGTTAGGAGAGGTGAACTTATATTAAGTTAGGTATGTCAGAGCAAGGTTTCTAAACAAGTTGATTTAGGATTAAAGGAAAAAAGTCATAAGTGATGCAAGCTTGAGTACTAGAGCAAGTTCGGTTTAAGAGCTACCGGTACGTCAAATTGATTTGGTTTGGTTACTAAAAATAAGCAAAGGAAGGTAATTTTGTTAGGACACTTCTGACATTTAGGTTAGGTTAAAAATATCAACTTTTCTAAATAATTGTTGATTTGGTTAAAACTGGCTATCTTAAATAACAGATTAAGTTGAAATAACTATGTCAATGATAAATTTACCCAGGTTAGGTTTGGTTTATTGCCGCTGGGAGGTTAGTCAAGTAAAAATTAAATAACAGACACTAGTGACCCAAATAGGTATTGTTTAGGGTTTGGTAAGGTTGGTGGGTAACGTTTGTTGAAGTCAGTCACAAGATTAACAGGTGTGTTAGGTTTAAAGAGTTGAATATTGTAAAGGATAAGTCTGGCGAGGTAAAATATTGGCTCACCTGTGTTCGTTCCTTGGGCAGGAGTCTGTGGCTGCCGGTGTTGATCACAGGTAAGATACACGTGCACCAGTGATGACTGGACCTTCACAGACTACCTAAGGTGAGTGATAACAGACACTGGATGCCCTCCAGGCGATGGCTGGGGGCTGTATAACGCCAGCCACACACTGCGGCCCGCGGGGCTTCCGGCAAGGTTACTCCCAGGGCTCCTTGTGTGACAGCCTGTGGATGGTGGCAGGCGGTCACCAGCCATCGCCTGGAGGGTCTCCAGTGTCTGTTATCACTCAATCTCTGTCAGTCTGTGAAGGTTGCACCTGCATTTTACCTGTCGGCGAACACCACTTCAGTCGTGATAGCCATGTAGGTGTTTCCAAGGTCCGCCTCGCCGAGCCACTCATCTCAGCACGGTCAGCACAGTCCACAGATATTTCAGGATGAGTTTCAAATAATTACACGCCTCCAATTCGTCTAGACGAGGGAGATATATTAGGAGGTGATGCCTTTCATCCCGCTGTAATCCACCATGTTGCAATACTTATGCATTTTTAACGGTGCTCTTGCTCTTGCTCTTGCTGTACAGGTGACCCGTTGGAGAGTCAGGCCTTCGTATCGGCACACCCTGTAAAAATAAAACAAAACAAGCAGTATCCATTACAAATCTTCCAATTCCCTATTTCTTGCACACCACATCTTTTCCAGAAAACTCTTCATGGCTTCTATAATTCTATCATTTGCTTCATCACTCAGTCCCAGCAGCAGCAGCATCCATTCCCTCTCTGTCCTTGCAATCCTCCCATTCACATCCCAGCCCATCTCACTCAGTGCCACCCTCATCATCTCCGTCCTTTCTCTCCGGTACCTCCCACACACCAGTATCACATGCACGACAGTTTCATCCACACCCCTGGCACACATCTGACACACTTTGCTGCGGGACTCAGACCACCTGTAGTTTCTTGCATTCACATTCATACACTGCGCTCGAGCTTGGAAGAGAAGATCACCACCCAGGCTTCCATCATACCAGCTGACACACTGCGGGCCTTCCTTTTCCCTGTACCACTCCAAAGTAGTCTTTCGCTCCATCACATGCTTCCACCTCCTCAGACCGTCACCTTTCACTGCACTGTCTATCTCTTTCTTCCACTTTCTCACATTCCATTCTAGACCCTCACTATTTCTGTCAGTCACCTTCCATTCAAAGAAACGCCTCCCTTCCTCTCTGCTCACCCACCTGACTCGCATACCACTGTCACCAACCATTCTCATGCAGTTTTTAATCCATTTGCTCTCATGCACACTCCACAAGTAGACCTTCCGTGCCAATCTCGCGTCATCCATTCGTTCTAGTCTGACTTTGTATCTAAGGGTAGCCTTCCTAAATCTTTCCCTAAAGGTACTCCACCCCATATCACCCCTCAATGCTTCCACCGCTGCATACCTTGGTGCATTCAAAGCTAACCTACCGATCCTATTTTGCCCTACTTCCAATTTATCCAATTTCAACTCACTCCATGTAATCACCTCCATCCCATACATCACACTCGGCACTGCTACACTCTTCCACACCTCTCTCAGCACATCATACTTACATGCTCTCATTCTTGCCGCACTTCCCAGACGGCCCACCCATTGATTAACTAGGCTAATCTTCTCATTCTTTGTCCTTTCACATCCTCTCGGACTCATCCATACACCCAGGTACTTATATGCATCTGTTTGCCCTAGCTCTGTGTCTCCTAGCCTCCAGGTCCTATTTCTCTCATCTTCTGCCCCATTCACAACCATTATCTGACTTTTCTCACTACTATATTTCACTCCAAAATCTCTCCCATACTCATTTACCACATCTAATAGTTCCTGCAGTTCCTCCGCTGACTCACTCATGACTACCACATCATCTGCATATAGAAGCACACTTACCCTGTCTTCTCCCACTTTTACTCCTGCATTCTTTCTCCTCATCCTGGCTGCCAACTCCTCAGTGTACAGACTGAAGAGAGTTGGAGACAGGATGCAGCCCTGCCTAACACCTCTTTCACTCCTCACCCACTCTGTCTCTAATGCTCCTAACCTATACCTGGCTCTTGTATCCACATACATGCTCCTAATGATTCGCACTATCTTATCACTCAAACCTACTTTCTCCAGTACCTTGCACATCACCTCCCTGTTCACTCTATCATACGCTTTCTCAATATCAAGAAACCCAAGATACAACGGACTTCCATTCTTCCTTTTCCTCTCTATCATCTCATTTACCACATACATGTTGTCCTCTGCTCTCCTGTCTGTGCGAAAACCATTCTGCTCCTCACCCAGCACTCTCTCTCTTTCAATCCACTTACGCTGCCTTTCATTCAACACAGCACAGAAAATCTTTCCCACCGTATTCGCCAGGGCTATCGGCCTATAATTCTTCAGCTCTTTCTTACTCTTATGTCCTCCCTTGTGTATCAGAGTCACTCTGCATTCGTTCCATTCCCGAGGCACTCGCTCATTCTCCCATACACAGTTGAACAGCTCAGTCATCCTGTCTATCACCACCTCACCTCCATTCTTATACAATTCATACGGGATCTCATCCAGCCCTGCTGCCTTGCAATTCTTCTGCTTCTTCAAACATACCTCGACTTCCTCTCTGCAAATTCTCTCATTCAGCTCATCCGCATCCTTCCTCTCAAGCGTTACACACCCCTCTCTCACCTCAAAAACTTCACCCAACCCTCCAATCTCTTCCCAGAAACCTTTTATACACTCTTTCATTCTATCTGTGTTCCTGATATCCTCACCATTTACTTTTAGGCACTCCACGGTTTCACTATCAGTCACACTCTCACCCCTCAAGAATTTATACCATTCACGCCCACCTTCTAGGCCTTTTTCTTTCAGAGCCTCAATCACACTCCTCTCACACCTGACTTTGGCCTCCCTAATCTTCCATTTAGTGACCCTCTGCCTTACATACTCTGACCATGTATTCTGATATTCATTCTCTGCCTCAATGTTTTCATGTCTCTCTTTCCTCAGTCTCCTACAAACCTTATTCAGCCTCTTTCGCTCCTTCCTAGCATCCCTGATCTCCCCATTCCACCATGGCTTGTACTTTCTCTTCCTTCCATTCGTACTCACATACCCAATCCGTCGAGTTGCGGCTCTCCTTACATTTCCTACAAACTCACTATTGGCTCCATCCACGTCATGCACACTTCCATTTATCCAGTCTAATTCCCTCAGGTCTACCTGGAAGTCTTCCCATCTAACATCCCTCAACCTCCATTTCTTTCTTTCTCTCTTCACTTCACCTTCATTCCTAGCATACAGGTCACATTCCACCACCAGCATATTGTGATCAGACACCACATCAATCATTCCGTCCTCATCTATCCACATACGAGACACACACTCACGCATTCTCCCATTCACTAACACATAATCAATAGCAGACTCCTGATCCCTCGCACTCCACGTCACACGTCCCTCAGCCATCGTCACATTCAAGTTTTCCAGATTCATTTCATCCACAAACTCATCCAGCATTTCCCCATTCCGGTTCATTCTCTCCCCAAGCACACCCACATGTGCATTCATATCTCCCATGACCATAACTTTCTCTCCGGCATACTCCCTCATAACTTTCCTCACCACGCCATACTTACCTCTGTTCTCCTCACGGCTCTCTCACCTTCCACCGTCATGTACACCACAATCACTATCAACCTTTCAGACTTACCCTTGGCACTGACACTCCACTTTCACTGCTAGCACATCTTCACTGTCTGCACTCGTCCCTACATTTACTTCTTCTACTCTGAAACCCTTACTTTTCCTGTGGAGTAGGGCTACGCCTCCCCGTGTATTCTGCTTCTTTCTGCCTTTCCCAATCATAGCAAACACTTCCCCATCCACACGCACGTCATCTCTTAACTGAGTCTCAGTCACACCAACTAGATCAAACTTCCACTCATCCAGCTCTTTACTCATGTCATCCAGCTTACCTGTGCCCCATCCTCTCACATTTATACACCCAATGTTCATACAGTTCATACGCTTCACTGCCTGGTTGGTGGTTTCTCTTCCTTGCTCTCTAGCGCCTCAAGCATTCACACACTGGATGGACCTAGCATTCCTCCACTCCCTCAGCCTCCTGCCCATCCTCTCGTGTCCTGACTGGTTCAGGTGGACCCCATCTACGGTGAAGTCCAGCCCTTCCCGTAGCACACCATCCAAATCTACAAAGCTAACATTCCCTTTCTTACCCCTCAGCCACTCCACCTTCAGCTGTAGCAGTGCCTCTTGGAGTCTAATGTTCGTCCTCTGCCTCACCCTCTCATACCTCTCCCCTTCTCTAGGGCGCCTCATAACCCCAACCACTGCCACTCTCACATTCTTACCCTCTACTGCCTTCACTGCTTCTACCACCTCTCTTACCGTGTCTTCCGTGCCAACATTCTCCAAATCATTCCCACCACCCTGAATGATCAAGAGGCTGCCTTCCTTAAACTCTCCTGCCTTCTCCTCAACCCTCCTCCTCACTTCTCCAATCCTGGCACCACTCAAGCTCTCCACACCACTCCCCTCGGCCTTACACCCCAACTGACTCTTAACATTCTTCATCATGCTGTCCCCAACGACACGAATGGGGGGCATACTCTTTATCGCCTTCCTCACCTGTGGCCTGTCCTTCTGCTTCTCACACCTTCCACACCCATCCCTACCTCCCCCAACATCCTCGACCTGCACCTCCACTTCCCTGGACTCCACGGTGATCTTGGGGGCAGCAGGCTCACTCGCTGGGGCGGCTTGCACGCTGCTTGTTTGGGCAGCCTTCTCCACCACGTTGGCCTCTGTCTGCACCTCCTTGTCCTCTTTCTTCCGTTTCCATTCCGTCCTGCTTGTGTCGAGGCACACCGTGCACAGGAACACGATCAGGCTATGCTCTAGGATCCGTGAGGCGGTCTTGATGTTAACGCAGGTCAGGTGGGACCACTCCTCACACCTTTCACAACACAATCCATTGTCATTCACATCCTTCCCACACACACCACAGTCGTCCTTGCCCATCTCTTCTTAACTCTTAGGTAAAGTGCTCACCAAAATACTGCACAGACGGAAAATCCTCACAAAAACTCCGAGCCGCTCACACACGTCCTCCCGCGGCGATCTTGAACCCCTTCCCCGCCTTAAATTTTCCGCCCGCTAAGTGCTCCGGCTTCAGCGCTAAGCGGCCCAGCGCCATTTTAAGTAGAAAACTTAACGATTCTTTGCCGTTAAGTGCACTTAGCGATGCTAAGAACGTTTGTGTATACCGCCCCAGGGTGTTGCACGTTTTTAAAGGTTTAAGTGTCACGCTATACTTAAGTTTTGGGTACAGAGGCAGAGGGCTTGCATCCTCTTCCGCCTGGGGCAATCCATGATAACTATAAATCTATGGACGAGGCAAACTTTTGACTAATGACGGATCCTTGTTTACCAAGCAGCAGGTTGAGACGGCTCAGTTCCTTGAAGTACATGTTGTACGTGATTCGCATGACCGCGTGCGCATTGAGGCAATACCTGTAGCTGCGGCAATAAGGCGCATGAGACCACCGGACTTCTATTTATAGGACACACCGCTCCCGAGACGACCAGCCACACCACGTGACCACGCCATCACGACCACCACATCCAGCCACACCCAAGACCACTAACTGCAGCCACACCAACACCATAAATACCAGCCACACCACACCATCACGACCACCAATACCAGCCACACCACACCCATGGCCACTAACACCAGCCACACCACACCCACGACCACTAACACCAGCTACACCACACCCACGACCACCACTAATACCAGCCACACCACACCCACGACCACTAATACCAGCCACACCACACCCACGACCACTAATACCAGCCACACCACACCCACGACCACTAACACCAGCCACACCACACCCACGACCACCACTAATACCAGCCACACCACACCCACGACCACTAATACGAGCCACACCACACCCACGACCACTAATACCAGCCACACCACACCCACGACCACCACTAATACCAGCCACACCACACCCACAACCACTAACACCAGCCACATCACACCCACGACCACTAACACCAGCCACACCACACCCACGACCACCACTAATACCAGCCACACCACACCATCACGACCACTAATACCAGCCACACCACACCTTCACGACCACTAATACCAGCCACACCACACCATCACGACCACTAATACCAGCCACACCACACCTTCACGACCACTAATACCAGCCACACCACACCTTCACGACCACTAACACTAGCCACACCCACCCACGACCACCACTAATACCAGCCACACCACACCTTCACGACCACTAACACTAGCCACACCACACCCACGACCACCACTAATACCAGCCACACCACACCCACGACCACTAATACCAGCCACACCACACACACAACCACCACTAATACCAGCCACATCACACCCACGACCACCAATACCAGCCACATCACTCCCACGACCACTAACACCAGACACATCACACCCACGACCACCAATACCAGCCACACCACACCCACGACCACTAATACCAGCCACACCACACCCACGACCACTAATACCAGCCACACCACACCCACGACCACTAATACCAGTCACACCACACCCACGACCACCGTATGTCCTCTGTTGGTTGTGGCAGTGAAAGTGCTTCTTCCAGGGGTTTCAATGTGCAGTTCTACCTGTGAGTTCACCTGTTGCCTAGTAGTTACTTTTTGTCGTCGAAGAGGATATGCCACACCAAAGTTCAGCTCTTTATATTCACGTTCCGGAGCAGCGCAGGACGAGTCTTGGAGCAGCGCAGCGAACGGAACTTTCTTTGCTTGTAATTTCAATGTAGTGCTGCAACTTCAGTGACGAGGTAAAGAACTGAAGGCAGGACTATACAGTGACTCCCCTTTATTATTTGCATTGTAAAACTTGTTAGTTGTTTGCTAATTAATGATGTGATGTACTTAATGCATTCATATGTAGCCACTATAAGTATTGTCCTGTTGACACGCATGTATGGTCCAGGTATATAACAAAAACAATATAGAGAGTTGATAATGTTAACTGATGGATAAATATGATAAAAAGTAATAACAACAACAACAACAACAATCTATTTCTCTCCTTCATTTCAAGTGTATGTTTCAATGCCATAATTGGGTATATTTTGCGACAACCACAGCATCCCAAATTGTAGGTACTGTATGCCAGTTACATATTTAGCCATAGATATGTGCCGAAAACCATGAATAATAAGTTAAAAGTGGTGCGCTGGGCAGGGCGTTCAAATTTTCATTCCGGGCCCAGCTAGAGGCCTGAAGTGGCTTTCAACGAGAACAGTTGGATGAATGGATGTGTGGAGAGCCATATATATGTGTGGGCGGGCGAGGGTTTTGTGGGCGGGCGAGGGAGGGGAGTGAAACGCGACGGCTGTGTTTTATACAGAATAGCACCCACCCGGATGTCTCACTGGCCCTGTGTCCCGGGGGTAATGGGCTCCCTCCCACCACAGGCTCAAGGGCCAATGCGACGGAGATGAGCACCGAGGCCACGTGCTGCTATAGCGTATGCCCTCAACTTTACCTTAGTGACTGATGTGTTTATTGCCGATACATGTTGATTTACTATTCATCATTATTATAACCATGGGTATAGGCTACTAGGTAATTTTCAGTCATTGGTAACCCACATTTATGCATATTGTAAGGATGAATCGTTTGTTTCAGTGACTTTATTGTGTTATTTGGGTCACTGATATAAAAAAAATACCAGTTAGGTTACATTATCAATGAGTGAAGCAGTAACAATTCGATATTATATTTAAATGGTAATCAATTGTTAATCTAGCAGCAGTAGATTGCTATCTTTCAATTAAGGTTCAGTTGCCTTAGAAAACTAATTATGTGGCTATAGGTCCAAATATGTTAAGTTTCCTAAATGACGAGTTGAAATATGTTAAGTTTCCTAAATGATGAGTTGAAATATGTTAAGTTTCCTAAATGACAAGTTGAAATATGTTAAGTTTCCTAAATGACGAGTTCAAATATGTTAAGTTTCCTAAATGACGGGTTGAAATATGTTAAGTTTCCTAAATGACAAGTTCAAATATGTTAAGTTTCCTAAATGATGAGTTGAAATATGTTAAGTTTCCTAAATGACGAGTTGAAATATGTTAAGTTTCCTAAATGACGAGTTGAAATATGTTAAGTTTCCTAAATGATGAGTTGAAATATGTTAAGTTTCCTAAATGACGAGTTGAAATATGTTAAGTTTCCTAAATGACAAGTTGAAATATGTTAAGTTTCCTAAATGATGAGTTGAAATATGTTAAGTTTTCTAAATGATGAGTTGAAATATGTTAAGTTTCCTAAATGACAAGTTGAAATATGTTAAGTTTCCTAAATGATGAGTTGAAATATGTTAAGTTTCCTAAATGACGAGTTGAAATATGTTAAGTTTCCTAAATGACAAGTTGAAATATGTTAAGTTTCCTAAATGATGAGTTGAAATATGTTAAGTTTCCTAAATGATGAGTTGAAATATGTTAAGTTTCCTAAATGATGAGTTGAAATATGTTAAGTTTCCTAAATGATGAGTTGAAATATGTTAAGTTTCCTAAATGACGAGTTGAAATATGTTAAGTTTCCTAAATGACAAGTTGAAATATGTTAAGTTTCCTAAATGACAAGTTGAAATATGTTAAGTTTCCTAAATGACAAGTTGAAATATGTTAAGTTTCCTAAATGACAAGTTCAAATATGTTAAGTTTCCTAAATGACAAGTTCAAATATGTTAAGTTTCCTAAATGACAAGTTCAAATATGTTAAGTTTCCTAAATGACGAGTTGTAATATGTTAAGTTTCCTAAATGACGAGTTCAAATATGTTAAGTTTCCTAAATGATGAGTTGAAATATGTTAAGTTTCCTAAATGACGAGTTCAAATATGTTAAGTTTCCTAAATGATGAGTTCAAATATGTTAAGTTTCCTAAATGACAAGTTGAAATATGTTAAGTTTCCTAAATGACAAGTTCAAATATGTTAAGTTTCCTAAATGACAAGATCAAATATGTTAAGTTTCCTAAATGACAAGTTGAAATATGTTAAGTTTCCTAAATGACAAGTTCAAATATGTTAATTAAGTTTCCTAAATGACAAGTTGAAATATGTTAAGTTTCCTAAATGACAAGTTCAAATATGTTAATTAAGTTTCCTAAATGACAAGTTCAAATATGTTAATTAAGTTTCCTAAATGACAAGTTCAAATATGTTAATTAAGTTTCCTAAATGACAAGTTGAAATATGTTAATTAAGTTTCCTAAATGACAAGTTCAAATATGTTAATTAAGTTTCCTAAATGACAAGATCAAATATGTTAAGTTTCCTAAATGACAAGTTGAAATATGTTAAGTTTCCTAAATGACAAGTTCAAATATGTTAATTAAGTTTCCTAAATGACAAGTTCAAATATGTTAATTAAGTTTCCTAAATGACAAGTTGAAATATGTTAAGTTTCCTAAATGACAAGTTCAAATATGTTAATTAAGTTTCCTAAATGACAAGTTCAAATATGTTAATTAAGTTTCCTAAATGACAAGTTCAAATATGTTAAGTTTCCTAAATGACAAGTTCAAATATGTTAATTAAGTTTCCTAAATGACAAGTTCAAATATGTTAAGTTTCCTAAATGACAAGTTCAAATATGTTAAGTTTCCTAAATGACAAGTTCAAATATGTTAAGTTTCCTAAATGACGAGTTCAAATATGTTAATTAAGTTTCCTAAATGACAAGTTCAAATATGTTAAGTTTCCTAAATGACAAGTTCAAATATGTTAAGTTTCCTAAATGACAAGTTCAAATATGTTAAGTTTCCTAAATGACGAGTTTTGTTTAAAATTATATTCCATCTTGTTGCCGAGGTATAATTTGAAGGCATGAATAGTATTCCAACTGTTGTAGAAAGTATCCAATTTGGATTATCAATATACAGTCATCTATCAAAGGTGGCATACGCTGGGGGGCGCGTCGCCTCACCCACCCTACAACGCAGGATTCTTTATATATGCCGATGGGGGAAACAAAACTATTATTATTATTATTATTATTATTATTATTATTATTATTATTATTATTATTATTATTATTAATATTATTATTTTTATGCTGAGTACGACAATCTGGCAGTGGTGGTCACGAGAAGAAGACACCAGTAAACAAGTACATCTACATCTACATCTACAAGTAAAGGCTGCCTGTGGTGATGTAGTTGTAGCCTAACCAGCCCCTCATTTTGTTCTCGTTCGTTTACTTATTGTCCTTTATATATGCCGATGGGGGAAACAAAACATTATTATTATTATTATTATTACCATTTTTATGCTGAGTACGATAATCTGGCAGTGGTGGTCACGAGAAGAAGAAGAAGAAGACACCAATGTAAACATGGAAGGGAGTGGGACCAGCGTTACCAGATTGTCGTACTCGGCATACTTTTTTTCGTCTGCTTGAGGCCCAAAACTGTCGATCCTACACTGATAACGATATACACTTACAATTAGAGTTCAAAAGGTTCAGGAGACGGTAGGCAGGTGGGGATTAGGAGCCCCTAGGAGCACAGCGGTAGAGGCCGTCATAGGAGATATGGGATGGAGTACATTCAAGGAAAGAATTGTAAAGGGCAAGTTGGGCTTCCTTAAGAAAATTGAAAAGAGTAGTGAGGAGAGATGGGCAAAGAAAATACTGCAAGAAAGTGGAAACAAGTCTGCCTGGGGGAAAGAGTTAGAGAGGTGGAAAAGGAGAGAACATCTGAGGGAAGAGTGGAATGAAATGGAGATCAGGGATGTGAAGAAGGCAGTTGAAAGGAACGGACAAGTCAAATGGCAGGAAGGAATGAGTGGCAAGTCAACGCTAAAATTGTACAGTAGGAAACAGAAACCAGAGGGAGTATACTGGCATATAGGAGACTGGGGGAGCAAGCTATTGTTTAACCCGGTAGCTGCGGGGGTCATGTTACATAGGTTAGGTTAGGTTAAAGGCCCCTCTAAGTACAATAATGAGAAAGAATCATCACTCACGCAAACCATTTCATAATATATATCAACGCATGTGTGATCAGTTTATGTATCATCTATTTTGGGAGGTTTAAATCATGGCAGAAATTTGGCCCATCGCTGGTACACGGTAAAGCTGTAAATTTGGCTCGTCGCTGGTACACGGTAAAGCTGTAAATTTGGCTCGTCGCTGGTACACGGTAAAGCTGTAAATTTGGCTCGTCGCTGGTACACGGTAAAGCTGTAAATTTGGCTCGTCGCTGGTACACGGTAAAGCTGTAAATTTGGCCCGTCGCTGGTACATGGTAAAGCTGTAAATTTGGCTCGTCACTGGTACACGGTAAAGCTGTAAATTTGGCCCATCGCTGGTACACGGTAAAGCTGTAAATTTGGCCCGTCGCTGGTACACGGTAAAGCTGTAAATTTGGCCCGTCGCTGGTACACGGTTAAAGCAAGAACAGGAACTCTGGAGGTAAACAGCAGGAACAGGGACGGGGGAAACCAGAACTGTAGCTATAGGACAGGGCAGATAGAAACAGTAGAACACCTAATAGTGGAATGCAGCAACTATGAGAGGCAGAGAGGTGGCTAGTGGCAGGAGTAGTGGAAAGTTGGAAAGTTTCGTTTAGTGGGCGCAACATCTGTGGTCATATGCCGGAGAGAGACAGAAGGGGAAGGAATTATAGGAGAAGGGAACAGACCCCAGGAGACAGGAAAAAGTTGGAAAGTTTCGTTTAGTCAGCGCAACATCTGTGGTCATATGCCGGAGAGAGACAGAAGGGGAAGGAATCATAGGAGAAGGGAACAGACCCCAGGAGACGGGACACAACCCCCGATTAATACCTGGTACCCATTCACTGCTGGGTGGACAGGAGCGTAGGGTATCGGAAAAGCCGCCCAAATTTTTCCACTCCGCCCGGGAATCGAACCCGGGCTCTCGGTTGTGAGCCGAGTGTGCTAATCACTGCACCACGAAGCCTCCCAGCAGGAGTAATGATGGTAATAGGCAGAGAGGGGTGAGCTAGGAGGCTAGAGGAGGACAACAGGGTGATCTGCAAGGTGTTGGGGCTGTACGGAGACACAAAGGAAACAGAAAGAAGAATGGCAAAGTTGGCAAAAGTGTTCCTCGCACAGTGCTGGGAAAAAAGTGCACAAATGTCTGAATAAGTGAATATAAGTGACTATTTCAGATTAGGAAATAACATAACACTGAAAAGGAAGGTGTGTGAACAAGAAGGGAGGAACGAGAGGAGGAGGACCTAAGAAGCGATATAAAGCGTTACAGGTCAAAAGATGAAGAAGTGTTGGTGTATTGGGGCTGTAAAGGCTGCCTGTGGTGACATAACCTAGCCAGCCCATCACACGCTGCAGAAGAACTGTACAAGTGTAAGGAAGCAGCAAAAGGCGTGCCTAAAAGAAGCGGTACAAAGCGGGACAGCTCAAAAGAAGAAGTGTTGATGTATTGTGGCTGTAAAGGCTGCCTGTGGTGATGTAGCCTAACCAGCCCCTCACACACTGCAGAAGAAGTGGAGAAGTGTAAGGAGGCAGCAAAAGGCGTGCCTAAGAAGTGGTACAAAGCAGGACAGCTCAAAGAAGAGGAATAAGAGTAACAAACAGGCTGGGCATGCGCGCCGCCCGCCACTCCTGTCCACCCACACTGAGGATGAGGACTGCCGCTCCCCCCCACCCCCACACACACTACAAGAGGCGGCGCCCAGACCCTACAGGTGTGTGTGTGTGTGTTTACCAAGTTGTGAAATACAGGAAAAAGAGGTGTACTAGTCTCATCAATAATTTTGTGATTTCTAGAGAAAATACTTCTCCGTATTAAACAGCATATTTTGTCCAGAAATAAGCAGACAGCATCTCAAAATTAGTAGGCTACCCTCTCATGAATAATTCCCCTCCATTTCTCATAAACGGTGAGAGAAATACAATTCACCCGTTAGTAAAGCATTGTTATGAATAAACACTTTGATGAAACACAGGAGGCTTTATAGTTACTAAAATGCCCTCAACCTTATTGGTGGATTGGAGACAGGTTGGTAATGGGACTGGTGGATAGGGGAAGGGTTGGTAATGGGACTGGTGGATAGGGGAAGGGTTGGTAATGGGACTGGTGTAGAGGGGAAGGGTTGGTAATGGGACTGGTGGATAGGGGAAGGATTGGTAATGGGACTGGTGGATAGGGGAAGGGTTGGTAATGGGACTGGTGGATAGGGGAAGGGTTGGTAATGGGACTGGTGGATAGGGGAAGGATTGGTAATGGGACTGGTGGATAGGGGAAGGATTGGTAATGGGACTGGTGGATAGGGGAAGGATTGGTAATGGGACTGGTGGATAGGGGAAGGATTGGTAATGGGACTGGTGGATAGGGGAAGGACTGGTAATGGGACTGGTGGAGAGGGGAAGGATTGGTAATGGGACTGGTGGATAGGGGAAGGATTGGTAATGGGACTGGTGGATAGGGAAAGGATTGGTAATGGGAATGGTGGATAGGGAAGGACTGGTAATGGGACTGGTGGAGGGAAGGGTTGGTAATGGGACTGGTGGATAGGGAAGGATTGGTAATGGGACTGGTGGAGGGAAGGATTTGTAATGGGACTGGTGGAGAGCGGAAGGATTGGTAATGGGACTGGTGGATAGGGGAAGGATTGGTAATGGGACTGGTGGATAGGGGAAGGATTGGTAATGGGACTGGTGGATAGGGGAAGGGTTGGTAATGGGACTGGTGTAGAGGGGAAGGGTTGGTAATGGGACTGGTGTAGAGGGGAAGGGTTGGTAATGGGACTGGTGGATAGGGGAAGGGTTGGTAATGGGACTGGTGGATAGGGGAAGGATTGGTAATGGGACTGGTGGATAGGGGAAGGGTTGGTAATGGGACTGGTGGATAGGGGAAGGGTTGGTAATGGGACTGGTGTATAGCGGAAGGTTTGGTAATGGGACTGGTTGATAGGGGCAGGGTTGGTAATGGGACTGGTGGATAGGGGAAGGATTGGTAATGGGACTGGTGGATAGGGGAAGGGTTGGTAATGGGACTGGTGGATAGGGAAAGGGTTGGTAATGGGACTGGTGGATAGGGGAAGGATTGGTAATGGGACTGGTGGATAGGGAAGGATTGGTAATGGGACTGGTGGATAGGGAAGGATTGGTAATGGGACTGGTGGATAGGGAAGGATTGGTAATGGGACTGGTGGATAGGGGAAGGGTTGGTAAATGGACTGGTGGATAGGGAAGGATTGGTAATGGGACTGGTGGATAGGGGAAGGATTGATAATGGGACTGGTGTATAGGGAAGGATTGGTAATGGGACTGGTGGATAGGGAAGGGTTGGTAATGGGACTGGTGGATAGGGAAGGATTGATAATGGGACTGGTGGATAGGGAAGGATTGGTAATGGGACTGGTGGATAGGGAAGGATTGGTAATGGGACTGGTGGATAGGGAAGGATTGGTAATGGGACTGGTGGATGAGGGAAGGATTGATAATGGGAGTGGTGGATAGGGGAAGGATTGGTAATGGGACTGGTGGATAGGGGAAGGGTTGGTAAATGGACTGGTGGATAGTAGAAGGATTGGTAATGGGACTGGTGGATAGGGGATGGATTGGTAATGGGACTGGTGGATAGGGGAAGGGTTGGTAATGGGACTGGTGGATAGGGGAAGGGTTGGTAATGGGACTGGTGGATAGGGAAGGATTGGTAATGGGACTGGTGGATAGGGAAGGGTTGGTAATGGGACTGGTGGATAGGGGAAAGGTAGGTAATGGGACTGGTGGAGAGGGGAAGGGTTTGTAATGGGACTGGTGTAGAAGGGAATGGTAATGTGACTGCTGGATAGGGGAAGGATTCGTAATGAGACTGGTGGATAGGGGAAGGATTAGTAATGGGACTGGTGGAGAGGGAAAAGTTGGTAATGGGACTGGTGGATAGGGAAGGATTGGTAATGGGACTGGTGGATAGGGAAGGGTTGGTAATGGGACTGGTGGATAGGGAAGGGTTGGTAATGAGACTGGTGGATAGGGAAGGATTGGTATTGGGACTGCTGGAAAGCGGTAGGGTTGGTAATGGGACTGCTGGATAGGGGAAGGTTTGGTAATGGGACTGGTGGAGAGGGGAAGGGTTGGTAATGGGACTGCTGGATTAGTGAAGGTTTGGTAATGGTACTGTTGTATAGGGGAAGGTTTGGTAATGGGACTGGTGTAGTGGGAAAAGTTGGTAATGGGACTGGTGGATAGGGGAAGGATTGGTTATGGGACTGGTGGATATGGGAAGGATTGGTTATGGGACTGGTGGAGTGGTGAAGGATTGGTAATGGGACTGGTGGATAGGTGAAGGGTTGGTAATGGGAATGGTGGATAAGGGAAGGATTGGTAATGGGACTGAAGGAGAGGGGAAGGGTTGGTAATGGGAGTGGTGGATAAGGGAAGGGTTGGTAATGGGACTAGTGGAGAGGGGAAGGATTGGTAATGGGACTGGTGGATAGGTGAAGGATTGGTAATGGGACTGCTGGATAGGTGAAGGGTTGGTAATGGGAATGGTGGATAAGGGAAGGATTGGTAATGGGACTGCTGGATAGGTGAAGGGTTGGTAATAGGACTGGTGGATAAGGGAACGGTTGGTAAAGGTACTGGTGGATATGGGAACGCTTAGTAAATGGACTGGTGGATAGCGGAAGGATTGGTAATGGGACTGGTGGATAGGGAAGGATTGATAATGGGACTGGTGGATAGGGAAGGATTGGTAATGGGACTGGTGGATAGGGGAAGGGTTAGTAATGGGAATGGTGAATAGGGAAAGGATTAATAATGGAGCTGGTGGATAGTGGAAGAGTTGAAAATGGGACTGGTGGATAGGGGAAGGGTTGGTAATGGGACTGGTGGATAGGGGAAGGATTGGTAATGGGACTGGTGGATAGGGGAAGGATTGATAATGGGACTGGTGGATAGGGGAAGGATTGGTAATGGGACTGGTGGATAGGGGAAGGGTTGGTAAATGGACTGGTGGATAGGGGAAGGATTGGTAATGGGACTGGTGGATAGGGGAAGGATTGGTAATGGGACTGGTGGATAGGGGAAGGATTGGTAATGGGACTGGTGGGTAGGGGAAGGGTTGGTAATGGGACGGGTGGATAGGGGAAGGATTGGTAATGGGACTGGTGGATAGGAGAAGGATTGGTAATGGGACTGGTGGAAAGGGGAAGGGTTGGTAATGGGACTGGTGGATAGGGGAAGGGTTGGTAATGGGACTGGTGTATAGGGGAAGGGTTGGTAATGGGACTGGTGGATAGGGGAAGGGTTGGTAATGGGACTGGTGGATAGAGGAAGGATTGGTAATGGGACTGGTAGATAGCGGAGCCGTTGGTAAAAGGACTGGTGGATAGGGGAAGGATTGGTAATGGGACTGGTGGAAAGGGGAAGGATTAGTAATGGGACTGGTGGATAGGGGAAGGGTTGGTAATGGAACTGGTGGATAGGGGAAGGATTGGTAATGGGACTGGTGGAAAGGGGAAGGGTTGGTAATGGGACTGGTGGATAGTTGAAGGTGTGGTAATGGGACTGGTGGCGAGGGGAAGGGTTGGTAATGGGACTGGTGGATAGGGAAGGGTTGGTAATGGGACTGGTGGATAGGGAAGGATTGGTAATGGGACTGGTGTAGAGGGAAGGGTTGGTAATGGGACTGGTGGATAGGGAAGGGTTGGTAATGGGACTGGTTGATAGGGGAAGGATTGGTAATGGGACTGGTGGATAGGGGAAGGGTTGGTAATGGGACTGGTGGATAGGGGAAGTGTTGGTAATGGTACTTGTGGATTGGTGAAGGATTGGTAATGGGACTGGTGTAGAGAGGAAGGGTTGGTAATGGGACTGGTGGATAGGGAAGGGTTGGTAATGGGACTGGTGGATAGGGAAGGATTGGTAATGGGACTGGTGGATAAGGGAAGGATTGGTAATGGGACTGGTGATAGGGAAGGATTGGTAATGGGACTGGTGGATAAGGAAGGATTGGTAATGGGACTGGTGGATAGGGAAGGATTGGTAATGGGACTGGTGGATAGGGAAGGATTGGTAATGTGACTGGTGGATAGGGGAAGGGTTGGTAATGGGACAGGTGGAGGGAAGGATTGGTAATGGGACTGGTGTAGTGGGGAAGGATTGGTAATGGGACTGGTGGATAGGGGATGGATTGGTAATGGGACTGGTTGAGAGGGGAAGGATTGGTAATGGGACTGGTGGAGAGGTGAAGGATTGGTAATGGGACTGGTGAATAGGGGAAGGATTGGTAATGGGACTGGTTGAGAGGGGAAGGATTGGTAATGGAACTGGTGGATAGGGGAAGGATTGGTAAGGGGACTGGTGGATATGGCAAGGTTTGGTAATGGGACTGGTGTAGGGAAGGGTTGGTAATGGGACTGGTGGATAGGGAAGGGTTGGTAATGGGACTGGTGGAGAGGGAAGGGTTGGTAATGGGACTGGTGGATAGGGAAGGGTTGGTAATGGGACTGGTGTAGAGGGGAAGGGTTGGTAATGGGACTGGTGGATAGGGAGAGGATTGGTAATGTGACTGGTGGATAGGGGAAGGGTTGGTAATGGGACTGGTGTAGAGGGGAAGGGTTGGTAATGTGACTGCTGGATAGGGGACAGGTTGATAATGGGACTGGTGGAGAGGGGAAGGGTTGGTAATGGGACTGGTGGATAGGGTTAGGGTTGGTAATGGGACTGGTGGATATGGGAAGGATTGGTAATGGGACTGGTGGATAGGGAAGTGTTGGTTATGGTAATGGTGGATAGGGGAAGGGTTGGTAATGGGACTGGTTGATAGGGGAAGGATTGGTAATGGGACTGGTGGAGAGGGGAAGGTTTGGTATTGGGACTGGTAGATAGGAGAAGGGTTGGTAATGGGACTGGTAGATAGGGAAGGGTTGGTAATGGGACTGGTGGATATGGGAAGGGTTGGTAATGGGACTGGTGGATAGGGGAAGGATTGGTAATGGGACTGGTGGATAGGGGAAGAGTTGGTAATGGGACTGGTGGATAAGGGAAGGATTGGTAATGGGAAAGCTGGATATGGGAAGGATAGGTAATGGGACTGGTGGATAGGGAAGGATTGGTAATGGGACTGGTGGATAGGGAAGGGTTGGTAATGGGACTGGTGGAGAGGGAAGGATTGGTAATGGGACTGGTGGATAGGGAAGGATTGGTAATGGGACTGGTGGATAAGGGAAGGGTTGGTAATGGGCCTGGTGGATACGGGAAGGATTGGTAATGGGACTGGTGGATAGGGGAAGGGTTGGTAATGGGACTGGTGGAGGGAAGGATTGGTAATGGGACTGGTGGATAGGGAAGGATTGGTAATGGGACTGGTGGATAGGGAAGGATTGGTAATGGGACTGGTGGAGGGAAGGATTGCTAATGGGACTGGTGGAGAGGGGAAGGGTTGGTAAAGGGACTGGTGGATAGGGGAAGGGTTGGTAATGGGACTGGTGGAGAGGGGAAGGATTGGTAATGGGACTGGTGGATAGGGGAAGGGATGGTAATGGGACTGGTGGATAGTTAATGAATGGTAATGGGACTGGTGAATAGGGGAAGGGTTTGTTATTGGACAGGTGGATAGAGGAAGGATTGGTAATGGGACTGGTGGATAGGGGAAGGGTTGGTAATGGGAATGGTGGATAGGTGAAGGGTTGGTAATGGGACTGGTGGATAGGGGAAGGGTTGGTAATGGGACTGGTGGATAGGGGAAGGGTTGGTAATGGGACTGGTGGATAGGGGAAGGATTGGTAATGGGACTGGTGGATAGGGGAAGGATTGGTAATGGGACAGGTGGAGAGGGGAAGGGTTGGTAATGGGACTGGTGTAGAGGGGAAGGGTTGGTAATGGGACTGGTGTAGAGGGGAAGGGTTGGTAATGGGACTGGTGTAGAGGGGAAGGGTTGGTAATGGGACTGGTGGATAGGGGAAGGTTTGGTAATGGGACTGGTGGAGAGGGGAAGGATTGGTAATGGGACTGGTGGAGAGGGGAAGGATTGGTAATGGGACTGGTGGATAGGGGAAGGATTGGTAATGGGACTGGTGGAGAGGGGAAGGATTGGTAATGGGACTGGTGGAGAGGGGAAGGATTGGTAATGGGACTGGTGGAGAGGGGAAGGATTGGTAATGGGACTGGTGGAGAGGGGAAGGATTGGTAATGGGACTGGTGGAGAGGGAAGGATTGGTAATGGGACTGGTGGAGAGGGAAGGATTGGTAATGGGACTGGTGAATAGGGAAGGATTGGTAATGGGACTGGTGGATGGGGAAGGATTGGTAATGGGACTGGTGGATAGGGAAGGATTGGTAATGGAACTGGTGGATAGGGAAGGATTGGTAATGTGACTGGTGGATAGGGAAGGATTGGTAATGGGACTGGTGGAGGGAAGGATTGGTAATGGGACTGGTGGAGAGGGAAGGGTTGGTAAAGGGACTGGTGGATAGGGAAGGGTTGGTAATGGGACTGGTGGAGGGAAGGATTGGTAATGGGACTGGTGGATAGGGAAGGGATGGTAATGGGACTGGTGGATAGGAAGGATTGGTAATGGGACTGGTGAATAGGGAAGGGTTGGTAATGGACTGGTGGATAGGGAAGGATTGGTAATGGGACTGGTGGATGGGGAAGGATTGGTAATGGGACTGGTAAATAGGGAAGGATTGGTAATGGGACTGGTGGATAGGGGAAGGGTTGGTAATGGGACTGGTGGATAGGGGAAGGATTGGTAATGGGACTGGTGGATAGTGGAATGATTGGTAATGGGACTGGTGGATAGGGGAAGGATTGGTAATGGGACTGGTGGAGAGGGGAAGGATTGGTAATGGGACTGGTGGAGAGGGGAAGGGTTGGTAAAGGGACTGGTGGATAGGGGAAGGGTTGGTAATGGGACTGGTGGATAGGGGAAGGGTTGGTAATGGGACTGGTGGATAGGGGAAGGATTGGTAATGGGACTGGTGGATAGGGGAAGGGTTGGTAATGGGACTGGTGGATAGGGGAAGGATTGGTAATGGGACTGGTGGATAGGGGAAGGATTGGTAATGGGACTGGTGTAGAGGGGAAGGGTTGGTAATGGGACTGGTGGAAACACAAAAACTTCCAGAATAACAAGTAAGTTTACTGAGATCAAATTAAAGTTTTGTGAGTCAAACATTGTAAAAAAGGCAAAAATGAGCCAGATTTTGTAGCTTTGGCAAAATTGAATTTATTTGGCCTGGTAATAAATTAATCCAGGCTTTAGGCTTCTGGCAATGCTGGGCCGCCCCGTCCACACTGTGCTTCGTGACGCGCGGTGTGTTATGGTTGTGGCCTAAGTCTATATATATGTATATACCAAGTCAAGTCACTCTGCTTCAAAACTGCGACCGGTACGCGCAGGAGGCGGTCTTGGGGTGGAGCAGCGGGATGACGTCACTTGGAGCCAAAAAAAAAATAATAATACCCGCCAGTTCAGGGGTGACTGAAGTTGGGGCCGTGTGTGCACTCTGGATGTGCATTCTCGCCTTCTATCACAGCGCGTTCAGGCAAGCCACTGACGAAAAAATATATCTTTTTATTGTGCTATTGCGTGACTGTAATATCAATGACTACAAACGGCGGTGTGGGGTGTGAGGGAGGGCATGATGAAGTGATTGATTTAAATTAGTCCGCCTTTCTTCGTTTCCTCTAAATCACTATTTCTGCATTCTCTAGCCTGGCTCCAAGCAGTGTCACGCATAAGCCACGCCTCGGCCGTGTCTCCTCCCACAAACCTGTGTATGACTTGACTTGGTGTATATAGACTTAGGTTGTGGCAGCCAAGTCTGGGGTGTGCATTTTTATGGTCTGGCAACCTGCTGCTGCACTTTGTGGATAATGTATTGTTATGCTGGACGTATACTTGGGTTCTGTGTCGCCGTCACAAGACTCTGTGGGAGGGAGATATGTAAACACCTTGCACAGCTTCTGTAGTTTAATATTCTTTCTTAGAAGTACAATTCACTCCTGACTCTTCACTGGCTTACTAAAACTGGGACTGACTCCTCTCGCCCTCTTCTCCTATATATATACCGAACAGTACAGTCTAGGACGTTACAGTATATATTCGATTATACAAGAACATGTAGCAAAAATATGTGTGAGTTGGCAACACTTCCCACCTGGAGCCTGGCCGCTGGCCCCGTGGGGTGCAGGCGGGGCGTCGCTCCCCGCCCCCCCTGCTCGCTCCTCCCAGAGTCTTCCAGAGGCCCATAGACCCCGGGGGAAGCTTCCAGCACAACAGTATGATAGGCAGACATAGGGAATGGGTGTCACTCTCAGTTATATGAGAGCAACACTGATGAATGCCATCAATCACTGTCAATTTTAGGTTTGAAATGATTAATGCCATCACAGGCGGTGGCTGAGTGGTAGTGTGCTGGGCCCTCATTCACTGCGTGATGGACGATGCGGGTTCGAATCCCCACGCTACCACCTGGGATTTTTCAGTCACCGCCGAGTGGCTTAAAACTACCCACATGCTGTCCTGAAGACCACCCATCAACCCGGACTCTAGAGGAAACCATCCAAGTGAATCAAGGAGTTCCGGGGGGCAGCATGAGCCAAGAGAAGATGGCACCACTTTAAACACTTGCCTGCGCCATAACGGTCTGGGGCCGACTACCATCCAGGCCCCTCAAGAAAGCCTACCGGCGCTATAGGCGTTCATGTAATTAATATGCATTTGAAAGCCTACTGCTGTTCTTGGCATAACACCAGGGATGCTTTTTAATTATAATCAACAATTTATAAATTAGCAAAAAAAAACAGCCTGTGATGGCATCAATAATTTCAAATTCAAGATTGACCGTGACTGACGTTTTTTGTCACTGTTGTCCACAGACATCTGACTGCCACTTGAGGACTCCTTGGTGCATCCCGTGCCTGGCCTGCTGGCTTGGTCCCTGAGTGTGGTGTCGGGGAACCTTGCCGCCCGCTGCAGCTTCCCTGAGGTTTCTGCAAGACCTGCCGACTCCTCACATCAGGAGCAGTGTTGCAGTGGAGGCTGCAGGGCCGGGCAGCAGCCTGAGTGGCCGGGACCAGCAGGAGCAGACTGCCACTGGTGTGAGGATCAGGGGTGATCAGGAGAACCACCACCACCTTGCTGCTGGCATCTCCAGCCACAAAGGAAAGGGAACGTTTGAGTGTGAGAAGATTGGAGACTGAGAGCAAGTTCACCAGACACAGCCTTGCACTCACTGCTGAAGGAAACCATGAGTGGCCAGAGTGTGGCCAAAAACTCCCTGGGAAGGGTGGCTTCTGCAACTACACCCACACACTCTGCTGAAAAAACTCATGAATGCCAAAAGTGTGGCAAAAGCTTCAGTACAATAAAGGGCCTCAACGTACACATCCATATACACAATGATGAACAACCTCATGAATGCCAAGAGTGTGGCAAAAGCTTCAATACATTAAAGGGCCTCAATGTTCACACCCATACACACACTGGTATAAGACCTCATGAATGCCCTGAGTGTGGCAAAAAGTTCATCCAGAAAAGTCACCTCAACCAACACACCCTTACACACACTAGTGAAATACCTATTGGGTGCCAAGAGTGTGGCAAAAAGTTCCATCAGATGAGTTCCTTCATCAGACACACCCTTACACACACTGGTGAGAGACCTCATGAATGCCAAGAGTGTGGGAAAAAGTTCCGACAGATGAGCCTCCTCGTCAGACACACCCTTACACACACTGGTGAGAGACCTCATGAATGCCAAGAGTGTGGCAAAAAGTTCCGTCAGAAGAGTGACCTCAAAACACACACCTTTACACACACTGGGGAAAGACCTCATGAATGCCAAGAGTGTGGCAAAAAGTTCCGTCAGAAGAGTGACCTCAACACACACACCCTTACACACACTGGGATAAGACCTCATGAATGCCTTGTGTGTGGCAAAAGATTTTCTTATACAACTAGTTTGAACGACCACATCATCAGACACTCTGGCCTGAGAGAGTTCAAGTGTGATGTTTGTGGGAAACATTTTAAAACAAGGGGTGATATTTACAAACACATGAAAACCCACTTCCCCTGAGGTGTTGTGTTGTGCTGCAGTTCTGCTCTAGGTGGAAGTGTCAAGTGGTAGTGGTGATGGTGTTGGTTACAGTGGTGGAAGCGGTGGTCGGCAGTGTTTTACGTAGTGGAACTGGTCTTCAGGTCACACTATGCCAAGAAGCCGGGTGACAGGGCAGCCGTGCAGTGTTCTGGGTGACTGTACTTGGCTGCAATACAAGCTGTGTCTACATCCACCAGACCATATGTGTTCCCCTCGGAAACTACTTGATATCTCTTGAAATAAAATAATGATGAAACAATTGATGAAGTTCATTAAAATGTCCTTGTAAAATGTGGCCGGAGTTGGCTGGGTGACCATGGGGGTGGGAGAGGGGTGGGTGATCATGGTGGTAGTGGAGTGGGGATGGTGTGGATGGGTGTGGTGGTGGATGACCATGGGGGTGGGAGAGGGGTGGGTGATCATGGTGGTAGTGGAGTGTGGATGGTGTGGATGGGAGTGGGGTGAATGACCATGAGGGTGGAGGTGGGAGTGGGCTGGGTGATCATGGGGGTTCGAGTGGAAGTAGTATCGGTACTAACCACTAATAACCAGTACCAAGATTTTCCGGTACTACTCGATCGGTACTGCGGTTCCGTTAAGTATCGGAACCCTAAGTACGGTACCATTACCGCTGGAAAGGTCGGTATTAGAAGACATATTCGCTTCTGACATTAGTATTTCTAAAGGTCAAAGCGAGGATCAGTTGAGTTCTAATGAGCGTTTCTTAGGTTCATGGTACAGAAGAAGGGTCACACTACCACCAGGGTCATACAACTACTCATGAAAATGGCCAAAACTCCTACGAAAGCCTTGTCAAATATGTGTACTTAAGCTCCGTTCACACTGTGCCGACTCTGGGCCACGACTACCCACGACTCTAGGGTACACGAGGTCTTGGGTGTTGATGTGAAAGGGTCGGGCATGTCTTGAAAGAGGTCTTGAGACTGTTACCGAATGCTGCGCCGACGTCGTGACGGGAGTCTGGAGTCGTGAGGGTTAGCACGACATGCTGGCAACTAGTTGGCCGAATGTCCCAGACAGTCGGCAAGACACCAAGGGCCATATTTTTAAACCTTTCAAGGCCCAAGAACACGACTTTGACAACGCTTTCACGGGTAGTTTGGGCATTTCCAGGGGTAGTTCTTTGACCCTGGTGGTAGTGTGACAAAGCTTCTGTAACATGAACGTGGAAATAACACTAATCACAACGCTATTAATATCCTTTTGGTCTTTGGAAATAGCTGATGGGAGCTGATGGGAGCGTTGAAAATACCCCCCCAAGACCCCAATAAAACCTCCCCCCCTTCTTGGAGCGTGGGAACCAACTTGTCAAAATGGAAAAGTCGTTGGGTTGTCGTGGCCCAGAATCGGCACAGCGTGAACGGGGCTTTAGTTGGTATTGTCAAATGCTCCCAACCTTTACACCAACTATCTCCAAAGGCCAAAAAGGAGGTTAATCGAATTCTAATGAGTGTTCTTTTAGGTTCACGGTACAGAAGAAGGCTCACACTACCACCAGGGTCATAAAAGTAGTGCCCCTGGAAATGCCCTAAACTCCCATGAAAGACTAGTAAATTACGTGTTCTAATGAGCGTTCTTTTAGGTTCACGGTACAGAAGAAGGCTCACACTACCACCAGGGTCATAAAAGTAGTGCCCCTGGAAATGCCCTAGACTCCCACGAAAGACTAGTAAATTACGTGTTCTAATGAGCGTTCTTTTAGGTTCACGGTACAGAAGGTTCAGACTACCACCAGGGTCATAAAAGTAGTGCCCCTGGAAATGCCCTAAACTCCCATGAAAGACTAGTAAATTACGTGTTCTAATGAGCGTTCTTTTAGGTTCACGGTACAGAAGAAGGCTCAGACTACCACCAGGGTCATAAAAGTACCCCTGGAAATGCCCTAGACTCCCACGAAAGACTAGTAAATTACGTGTTCTAATGAGCGTTCTTTTAGGTTCACGGTACAGAAGAAGGCTCAGACTACCACCAGGGTCATAAAAGTAGTACCCCTGGAAATGCCCTAAACTCCCATGAAAGACTAGTAAATTACGTGTTCTAATGAGCGTTCTTTTAGGTTCACGGTACAGAAGAAGGCTCAGACTACCACCAGGGTCATAAAAGTAGTACCCCTGGAAATGCCTAAACTCCCATGAAAGACTAGTAAATTACGTGTTCTAATGAGCGTTCTTTAGGCTCACGGTACAGAAGAAGGCTCAGACTACCACCAGGGTCATAAAAGTAGTACCCCTGGAAATGCCCTAAACTCCCATGAAAGACTAGTAAATTACGTGTTCTAATGAGCGTTCTTTTAGGTTCACGGTACAGAAGAAGGCTCACACTACCACCAGGGTCATAAAAGTAGTACCCCTGGAAATGCCCTAAACTCCCATGAAAGACTAGTAAATTACGTGTTCTAATGAGCGTTCTTTTAGGTTCACGGTACAGAAGAAGGCTCAGACTACCACCAGGGTCATAAAAGTAGTACCCCTGGAAATGCCCTAAACTCCCACGAAAGACTAGTAAATTACGTGTTCTAATGAGCGTTCTTTTAGGTTCACGGTACAGAAGAAGGCTCAGACTACCAGGGTCATAAAAGTAGTACCCTGAAATGCCTAAACTCCCACGAAAGACTAGTAAATTACGTGTTCTAATGAGCGTTCTTTTAGGTTCACGGTACAGAAGAAGGCTCAGACTACCACCAGGGTCATAAAAGTAGTACCCCTGGAAATGCCCTAAACTCCCACGAAAGACTAGTAAATTACGTGTTCTAATGAGCGTTCTTTTAGGTTCACGGTACAGAAGAAGGCTCAGACTACCACCAGGGTCATAAAAGTAGTACCCCTGGAAATGCCCTAAACTCCCACGAGAGAGAGAGAGAGAGAGAGAGAGAGAGAGAGAGAGAGAGAGAGAGAGAGAGAGAGAGAGAGAGAGAGAGAGAGAGAGAGAGAATATCCATATCACCGAGATCAAGGCAAGTATTGAGAAGGTATCGTCATATATATACCTCTCTATACTTGCCTTGACCGAGATATCCACTCAGGCACTCGGTCTCATCCTGTCACTCGTGAGAGGAAGAAGAAAATGATCGAGGGACATCATGAACGGTATCAGTATCGGTACCGAACAGTCTGGTACCGGTACCGTATACCTTATGGCAGGTACCGTTAATATCAGTACTGGTACCGGTAACTGCCTACCTGTGGCCGCGCTGTCAGTTCATCAATCCTCATTTTGTGCTTCCCCGCCATACAGGAAGGCCACGGAGGACATTTTGTGGTGTCTGGAGGAGGATAAAGGACTCGTGCTTCACCTGACGCCAAGGGACAGGTAAATATGGCCGGCAAACAGGCGTAATGGCCGATAAACAAAGGGGGCGTGTCCAAGGGTGAGGGTTGCCCGCTGGTCTTGTCATGGGAAGGGTTGAGTTTTTGCCTTAAGGATAATACAAAGGCGTCTGTGGTGTT
>NC_066577.1:5499613-5504613 GCF_024679095.1 Eriocheir sinensis
ATCCTTAACCGGAAGATTCTTAAGCATCTATCCACTTCTGACCTTCTATCTGATCGCCAGTATGGGTTCCGCTAGGGGCGTTCTACTGGTGAACTTGCCTTCCTAACTGATTTTTGATGTTGCCTTAGACATTTGGTGCCTTCGATAG
Source organism: Eriocheir sinensis (assembly GCF_024679095.1). NCBI lineage: Eukaryota > Metazoa > Arthropoda > Malacostraca > Decapoda > Varunidae > Eriocheir > Eriocheir sinensis. The sequence goes on from NC_066577.1 coordinate 5,499,762, forward strand.
AGTGTGGCACAAATCCTTCCTTTCTAAACTACCCTCCTACGGATTCTACTGCTACTACTACTACTACTACTTTGCTCTTTAAACTTCCCCCGCTACGGTTTCTATCCTTCTCTCTGTTCTCCTGTCTCCAGTTTCCTTTCCGGACGTTCTATCTCCGCTGTGGTAGACGGTCACTGTTCTTCCCCTAAACCTATTAACAGTGGTGTCCCGCATGGCTCTGTCCTATCACCCACTCTCTTCCTGTTATTCATCAGTGATCTTCTATTCACAACGATCTGTCCTATCCACTCATACACTAACGACTCCACTCTGCATTATTCAACATCTTTGGTAAGGCTCTTCGTCTCATCAACTCCCCTCCTCTTACTCACAGTCATCTACCTCTTAAATTCCGCCGCCATGTTGCCTCTCTTTCTTCTGTCGATATTTTCACGCTGACTGCTCTTCTGAACTTGCTAACTGCATACCTCCCCCCCTCCCGCGGCCCCGCTGCTCTCGACTATCTACATTCTACATGCTACCTCAACCCTATACTGTCCAAACCCCTTATGCAAGAGTTAACCAGCATCTTCATTCTTTCATCCCTATACTGTCCAAACCCCTTATGCAAGAGTTAACCAGCATCTTCATTCTTTCATCCCTATCCTGTCCAACCCCTAATGCAAGAGTTAACCAGCATCTTCATTCTTTCATCCCTATACTGTCCAAATCCCTTATGCAAGAGTTAACCAGCATCTTCACTCTTTCATCCCTATACTGTCCAAACCCCTTATGCAAGAGTTAACCAGCATCTTCATTCTTTCATCCCTATACTGTCCAAACCCCTTATGCAAGAGTTAACCAGCATCTTCATTCTTTCATCCCTTACTATCCAAATCCCTTATGCAAGAGTTAACCAGCATCTTCATTCTTTCATCCCTGTTCTGCCCAAATCCCTTATGCAAGAGTTAACCAGCATCTTCATTCTTTCATCCCTTACTATCCAAATCCATTATGCAAAAGTTAACCAGCATCCTCATTCTTTCATCCCTATTCTGACCAAATCCCTTATGCAAAAGTTAACCAGCATCTTCATTATTTCATCCCTATACTGTCCAAACCCCTTATGCAAGAGTTAACCAGCGTCTTCATTCTTTCATCCCTTGCACTGATATACTCGGGAACAGCCTTAACATGTCTGCATTTCCTCCTGCCTATGACTTGAACGCTTTGAAGAGGAGAGTGTCAATAGAATTATCATTATTATTATTATTATTGTAGTAGCAGTAGTAGTAGTAATTGTAGTAGTAGTTGTAGTAGTAGTAGTAGTAGTAGTTGCAGTAGTAGTCGCCCTGGTCCTAACAAAACTTTCTCCTTTCCAGCTGTGTGTGTACCTGTCGGGGGCGAAGCGTGTACACATGAAAAGGTAGGCTGTGTGTGTGTACCTGTGTGTGTGTGTGTGTGTGTGTGTGTGTGTGTTTTACGCGTGCTTTTTATACGCACATGGAAGTGTGTGTGTGTGTGTGTGTGTGTGTGTGTGTGTGTGTGTGTGTGTGTGTGTTTCTTTACGCGTGCTTGGCCTTATACGCAATACGGAAGTGTGTGTGTGTGTGTGTGAGAGAGAGAGAGAGAGAGAGAGAGAGAGAGAGAGAGAGAGAGAGAGAGAGAGAGAGAGAGAGAGTTAGCGTTGATAGTGTGGAATATTGGAAAAGATTGTAGAGGAGGAGGAGGAGGAGGAGGAGGAGGAGGGAAGAAGAAGAAGAGGAAGAAGAAATGATGCTGGTGTGGGAGGAGTAGTAGGCGTAAGAGAAGGAGGAGGAGGAGGAGGAGGAAGAAAATAATATCACAATGAATTTACTTTCCAATTATTATTATTATTATTATTATTATTATTATTATTATTATTATTTCTATTATTATTGTTATTATTGATGGAGGAGGAGGAAGAAGAAGAGGAGGAGGAGGAGGAGGAAAAGGAGGAGGAGGAGGAGGAGGAAGAAGAAGAAAAAGAAGAAGAAAAAGAAGAGGAGGAGGAGGAGGAGGAGGAGGAAGAGGAAGAGGGAAAAAAGTAAAAAAATAGAAGAGGAAGAAGAGGAAGAGAAGGAGGAGAAGAAAATAAGAGGAGGAGGAGGAGGAGGAAGACGAAGAAAAATAAATGAAAAAAAGAAAAGAAGGAGAGGAAGAATATAAGAAGGAGGAGGAGGAGGAGGAAGAAGAGGAGGAGGAGGAGGAGGAGGAGGAGGAGGATTCTGGTTTGAGAGTGGAGGAGGAGAGAGAGAGAGAGAAAGAGATAGAGAGAGAGAGGTGAGAAGTCAAGGACCCAGAGAGAGAGAGAGAGAGAGAGAGAGAGAGAGAGAGAGAGAGAGAGAGAGAGAGAGAGAGAGAGAGAAGACATAGAAACAGATACAGACTAAAACACACACACACACACACACACACGTATACTTTCCCTGGTCTACTACTACTACTACTACTACTACTACTACTATTTTCTTCATTAATTTTTATCACGTTTTTAATTTTCTTCTAATTCATCTTTTTTCTTCTTCGTTTCCTCCGTCATTTCTTTTTCTTCTTTCTCTTCATCTTCTTCATTTTCTTGTGCTTGTTCTTCTTCTTCTTCCTCTTTTACCCTCCTCCTCCTCTTCCTCCTCCTACGATCACTTCATAATATACGCAGACTCATCGCTATGTAATTCATCGTTGACTCCCAATTACCAAAAGGTCAACTTCAACCCAGCCCGCGAACTGCTCCCTCCTGCCATGCACATCAACGTCAATCTCATGCAACGTCGGTACAATGGATGACACAAGGACCATCTTCAGGTGACATGCTCCTGGAGGTAGAGAGGACAACAGGGAGGTGATGGCTGAATGGATAGCGTGACGGCGCCGCGTTCAGGACGACGCGAGTTCAATCCCCGCCCGGTGCCACCAAGCTGGGATTTTTCAGCCCCCGCCGAGTGGTTTAAAACTACCCACATGCTGTCCAGAAGACCACCTATCAATCCGGACTCTAGATTCTAGGATTAAAGATGAGCTCCGGGAGGGCAGCATGAGCCAATGCAAGATGGCGCCACTATAAACACTCGCCTGCGCCGGAACTGGCTGGGCCGACCATCAGGACCCACTCAGGATCCACCGATGAGCCTTCCTCTCGACCATCAGGATCCACCTGAAGAAGCCTTGGGCCGACCATCAGGATCCACCGGGAAGAAGCCTTGGGCCGACCATCAGGATCCACCGGGAAGAAGCCTTGGGCCGACCATCAGGATCCACCGGGAAGAAGCCTTGGGCCGACCATCAGGATCCACCGGGAAGAAGCCTTGGGCCGACCCTCAGGATCCACCGGGACGAAGCCGTGGGCCGACCATCAGGATCCACTGGAAGAAGCCTTGGGCCGACCATCAGGATCCACTGGAAGAAGCCTTGGGCCGACCATCAGGACCCACTGGAAGAAGCCTTGGGCTGACCATCAGGATCCACTGGAAGAAGCCTTGGGCCGACCATCAGGATCCACTGGAAGAAGCCTTGGGCCGACCATCAGGATCCACTGGAAGAAGCCTTGGGCCGACCATCAGGAGCCACCGGGAAGAAGCCTTGGGCCGACCATCAGGATCCACCGGGAAGAAGCCTTGGGCCGACCATCAGGATCCACCGGGAAGAAGCCTTGAGCCGACCATCAGGATCCACCGGGAAGAAGCCTTGGGCCGGCCATCAGGATCCACCGGGAAGAAACCTACCGGCGCAATAGGCCACGACGTAAAAAAGAAAAAACAACAACAACTCCTATGACATCCAGGCGAGCTAGTGAGTGCCATGAACTCACCGTGGATGACCAGAGATCAAAATGGCATCGAGCGTAAAAGAGGAATTATAATTTGTTGAGAGGAAAGGACATGACCGAACCCAGTGTATGATACCGAGTCTTCCTTGCCAACGTTTGCTGACGACACCAAAGTGGGCTGACCGCTGAATCATCCCAACTGACCTTGACCTGATCATCCAGTGGTCTGAAAAGTGGGAAATGTCATTCAACGTTGACCAGTGTAAAGTCATCCACCTTGGTTCCAGATATTGTAACCATTCGTACAGCGCGCGTGGGAAGCCGCTGCAGGTCGTGGAGGAAGAATCCTATCTCCTCCTCCTCCTCCTCCTCCTCCTCCTCCTCCTCCTCCTCCAAATAAACTGTACAAAGCATATATCAAAATCCACCTTGCTTCCAGGAATTGTAACTATATGTACAGCGCGCGCGGGAAGCCTCTGCAGGTCGTGGTGGAAGAATCCTATCTCCTCCTCCTCCTCCTCCTCCATATAAACTGTACAAAGCATATAACAAAGCCAACACTGTGCTCGGGTTCATAGCGAGGAACTTCGAGTGCTTGGGAGCCATGTTGTGGGTGCCAATACTGTAGATACATTCAAGAAGAGGTTAGATAAAGCCATGGATGGTGAGGTAAGGTGAGGTTGAGTGTACAGGAGCTGCCTTGTATAAGCCAACCGGCCTCTTGCAGACTCCTTACGTTCTTATGTTCTTAAGACGCCGGGGGTAATGTCACCCTTATATAACTCAATGGTAAGACCGCACCTCGAGTATGCAGTGCAGTTCTGGTTCCCTAATTACAGGAACGACATTGAGTTATTAGAGAGAGTTCAGCGCCGCGCCAGGAAAATGAGCACAGCCTTGAGGTCCCCGCCGTGTGAGGGAGGGCTTCGTGGTGCAGTCTCGGCTCACAACTGAGAGAGCCCGGGTTCGATTCCCGGGCGGAGTGGAAAAATTTGGGCGGCTTTTCCGATACCCTACGCCCCTGTCCACCCAGCAGTGAATGGGTACCAGGTATTAACCGGGGGTTGTGTCCCGTCTCCTGGGGTC
>NC_066577.1:5512113-5522113 GCF_024679095.1 Eriocheir sinensis
CCGCCTTGAGCCAGTGTACCGAACCGGGCATTCAGTTCGTTAACCAGTTTTTGCTCGTCTTCCAAAATCAAGATAGACATGTTCTGCACCCGTTTCCGCTTGTCCAAACACTCATTCCCTCAGGCCGTTCAAATACCTCAGTGCGATGGTGTGGGTACTACTCAGAATTCGTTGAGTAAGGTTAGGGAAGGGATGGGATGGGATGGGATGGGAAGGGAATGGATGGGATGAGACGAGATAGGAAGGGATGGCATGGGAAGGGAAGGAAAGGGAAGGGAAGGGTTAGGAAGAGAAGGGATGGGATAGGTAAGGAAGGATAGGGAAGGAAAGGAAAGGAAAGGGATGGGATGGGATGGGTAAGGAAGGAAAGGAAAGGAAAAGGAAGGGAAGGAAAGGGATGGCAAGGGAAGGGAAGGGTTAGGAAAAGATGGGATGGGTAGGGAAGGGAAGGGTTAGGAAAAGATGGGATGGGTAGGGAAGGGAAAGAAAGGTTAGGGAAGGGAAGGGATGGGATGAGGAGGGAAGGGAAGGGTTAGGAAGAGATGGGATGGGTAGGGAAGGGAAAGGAAAGGAAGGGAAGGGACGGTAAGGCAAGGTTAGGTTAGGTTAGGTAAGGTAAGGTAAGGTAAGGTAAGGTTAGGTTAGATTAGATTAGATTAGGTTAGGTTAGGTTAAGTTACTGCTACTACTACTACCACTACTACTACTACCACTACTACTACTACTACTACTACTACTACTACTACTACTACTACTACTACTACTACTACTACTATTACTACTACTATTATTGACATACCTTTCTGAATAACATTTGTATTGAGAAATGAAGAAGAGAAGGAAGAGGAAGAGAAAGAAGAGGAGGAGGAGGAAGAGGAGGAGGAGGAGGAGGAGGAGGAGGAGGAGGAGGGAGACACGGAAGAGCGGAGGCTGGCATTTAATTCCACACACACACACACACACACACACACACACACACACACACACACACACACACACACACACACACACACACACACACACACACACACACACACAATTACTACGAAGATCAGGTTTTCTCTCTCTCTCTCTCTCTCTCTCACAAAACCTGTAATGTACGCGTAATGAGGCTAATTATTCTGCGCAGGTGAAGAAACTAATTAACGGGTAGGTAACTTATGAGGAGGAGGAGGAGGAGAAGAAGAAGGAGGAGGAGGAGGAGGAGGAGGAGGAGGAGGAGGAGGAGGAGGAGGAGGAGGAGGAAGAGGAAGAGGAGAGAAGGAGGAAGAGGAGGGGGAGGAGGAGAAGAAGGAGGAGGAGGAAGGGTAGGAGTGTGTATGTTTGCTAGAAGGAGGAGGAGGAGGAGACTAGCAAGAAGAGGAGAAGGAGGAGGAGGAGGAGGAGGAGGAATAGAAACATGGAAGCATTGAAAAATGGAAATGCAGGCAACAGAAAGCGTATTGCCTCATTGCGAGGTTGCCCGCTTGGGTGATTTAACCTGCTCGACCGTCACTTGGGGCCTGGGGAGCAGATGAAAGCACCTCGATATTCAGTTTACCCCCGACGCAGCGAAATGACGGTCGATGGGATGGGATGGAATGGGAAAGGAAGGGAAGGGATGGGAAGGGAAAGGAAGGGAAGGGAAGGGAAGATTAGGTAAGGTAAGGTTAGGTTTGGTTATGGGAAAGGAAGGGAAGGGAAGGGAAGGTAAGGGAAGATTAGGTAAGGTAAGGTTAGGTTAGGTTAGGTTAGGTTATGGGAAAGGAAGGGATGGGAAAGGAAGGGAAGGGAAGGGAAGGGAAGGGAAGGGAAGATTAGGTAAGATAAGGTAAGATAAGGTAAGGTAAGGTAAGGTTAGGTTTGGTTATGGGAAAGGAAGGGAAGGGATGGGAAGGGAAGGTAAGGGAAGATTAGGTAAGGTAAGGTAAGGTTCGGTTAGGTTAGGTTATGGGAAAGGAAGGGAAGGGATGGGAAGGGAAGGTAAGGGAAGATTAGGTAAGGTAAGGTAAGGTTCGGTTAGGTTAGGTTATGGGAAAGGAAGGGATGGGAAAAGAAGGGAAGGGAAGGGAAGATTAGGTAAGGTAAGGTTAGGTTAGGTTAGGTTATGGGAAAGGAAGGGAAGGGATGGGAAGGGAAGGTAAGGGAAGATTAGGTAAGGTAAGGTAAGGTTCGGTTAGGTTAGGTTATGGGAAAGGAAGGGAAGGGAAGGGAAGGGAAGGGAATATTAAGTAAGGTAAGGGTAGGTTAGGTTAGGTTATGGGAAAGGAAGGGAAGGGAAGGGGTTGGAAAGGAAGGGAAGGGAAGGGAAGATTAGGTAAGGTAAGGTAAGGTAAGGGTAGGTTAGGTTAGGTTAGGAGTTGATGGTATTCGCATTTACTACTTCTGAGGGAAGGTTGTTCCAGTGGCTGATGACTCGGTTTGAAAAGAAACTCCTTCCAATGTCTGTTGCCTCGACTCGACTGAATGGGTAAACCGTTATTTCTAGTTCTTGAGTTGGTTTGTAGTTGAAAGAATTTGGAGTAATCGACGTTATTGAACTTTTTCAGGTACATGAAGACTTGAATCATATCTCCATTCCCTTCCCTTCCCTTCCCTTCCTCTCCCTTCCCTTCCCTTTCTTGCTCTTCCTCCCCTACCCTTCCTTACCCTTCCTATCCCTTCCCTTCTGCCCCTTTCCACCCAGCAGTGAATGGGTACCAGGTATTAATCGGGGGTTGTGTCCCGTCTCCTGGGGTCTGTTCCCTTCTCCTATAATTCCTTCCCCTTCTGTCTCTCTCCGGCATATGACCACAGATGTTGCGCCGACTAAACGAAACTTTCCAACTTTTCCTGTCTCCTGGGGTCTGTTCCCTTCTCCTATAATTCCTTCCCCTTCTGTCTCTCTCCGGCATATGACCACAGATGTTGCGCCGACTAAACAAAACTTTCCAACTTTTTCCTGTCTCCTGGGGTCTGTTCCCTTCTATAATTCCTTCCCCTTCTGTCTCTCTCCGGCATATGACCACAGATGTTGCGCCGACTAAACGAAACTTTCCAACTTTTTCCTGTCTCCTGGGGTCTGTTCCCTTCTCCTATAATTCCTTCCCCTTCTGTCGTTCCTCTCCTATAATTCCTTCCCCTTCTGTCTCTCTCCGGCATATTACCACAGATGTTGCGCCGACTAAACGAAACTTTCCAACTTTTTCCTGTCTCCTGGGGTCTGTTCCCTTCTCCTATAATTCCTTCCCCTTCTGTCTCTCTCCGGCATATGACCACAGATGTTGCGCCGACTAAACGAAACTTTCCAACTATCCCCTCGTAGGCGTCTTTTCTCCAGTGTAAAGAGATTGAGTCGCTTGAGTCGTTCCTCGTACGGTTGAGCCCTTAAGGTTGGAATCATCTTTGTGGCGCGTCGTTGAATCCTTTCCAGTAAATCAATGTCCTTTATGTAATTAGGAGACCAGAACTGCACTGCATACTCGAGGAGGGGGCGGGGGAGGAGGAGGAGGAGGAAGAGGAAAAGAGAAGGAGAAGAAGAAAGAAACAAGAGAATGAAATTAAGAAGAAAAAAAGGAGGAGGAGGAAGAAGAGGAGGAGGAGGAGGAGGAGGAGGAGGAGGAGGAGGAGGAAGAAGAGGAGGAGGAGGAGGAGGAGGAGGAGGAGGAGGGAGGAGGAGGAAGAAGAGGAGGAGGAGGGGAGGAGGAGGAGGAGGAGGAGAGGAGGAGGAGGAGGAGGGAGGAGGAGGAGGAGGAAGAAAGATGAAGAAGAAAAGAGATAGAATGAAACCAAAAGAAAAAGAAGAGGAAGAGGAGGAGGTGGAGGAGGAGGAGGAAATAAGAAAAGAGAAGAAGAAGGTTAGAAGAAGAAAGATAAGAGAATGAATTAAGAAGAAAAAAGGAGAGGGAGGAGAGGAGGTGGAGGAGGAGGAGGAAGAAGAAAAGAGAAGAAGAAGAAGAAGAAGAAAAATAAGAGAATTAAATTAAGAAGAAAAAAAGGAGGAGGAGGAGGAGGAGGCAGGAGAGGAGAAGGAGGAGGAGGAAGAAGAAAAGAGAAGAAGAAGAAGAAGAAAAAATAAGAGTTAAATTAAGAAGAAAAAAAGGAGGGGGAGGAGGAGGAGGAGGAGAGGAGGAGGAGGAAGAAAAAGAGAAGAAGAACAGGTTGTGCACAGAGCAACTCATAAAAAAAGGAGGGGGAGGAGGGAGAGGAGGAGAGGAAGTTAAAGAAGAAGAAGAAGAAGAAAAATAAGAGCAAATTAAGAAGAAAAGGAGGGGAGGGAGAGGAGGAGGAGGAGGAGGAGGAGGAGGAGGAGGAGGAGGAGGAGGAGAACGCTACGGCCCGCCATTGCCCCGGGCGCATATTATTACCCGACTGATCTAGTCTTGAGAGAGAGAGAGAGAGAGAGAGAGAGAGAGAGAGAGAGAGAGAGAGAGAGAGAGAGAGAGAGAGAGAGAGAGCGCTGCATTGCTGAAAAATATTATGAAAGAAAATAAGAAATAAAAATGATAAGTTAGTAGTAGTAGTAGTAGTAGTAGTAGTAATAGTAGTAGTAGTAGTAGTATAGTAGTAGTAGTAGCAGTGGTAGTAGTAGTAGTAGTAGTATCAATTTCTAAACAGTAAACACAACCTCTTTTTTTTCCTGTTGACATATTATTAGAAGACACACACACACACACACACACACACACAGACGCAGAAGCAAGCGTTATCTATAATCCATCAGAACTCTGTAACCTGTACGTGTGTGTGTGTGTGTGTGTGTGTGTGTGTGTGTGTGTGTGTGTGTGTGTGTGTGTGTGTGTTTAAAAGTCTCCAGTGACTGTTTTTGATATAGCAAGATTGAATGAGAGGTTAGGTTAGGTTAGGTTAGGTTAGGTTAGGTTAGGTTAGGTTAGGTTAGGTTAGGTTAGGTTAGGTTAGGTTAGGTTAGGTTGTGTTAGGTTGTGTTGTGTTTGTAAGCTGTGGGTTAGTTAGGTTAGGGCAGTTGTGTTGTGCTAGGTTAGTTAGGTCAGGTTAGGTTAGGTTAGGTTAGTTAGGTCAGGCTGTAAGTGTTAGGTGATAAATAGAAGATGCCATTGTGTTAGTTAGGAAGAGGAGGAGGAGGAGAGAGGAGGAGGAGAAGGAGGAGAAGAGAGATGGATGGTAAGCGATGGTAAGGTAAGGTAAGGTGTGATAGGTTATGTTATGTTATGATGTTATGTTATGTTATTTAGGTTAGGTTAGGTTGTGTTTAGGGTTAGAAGAATAGGTTAGGTTAGGTTAGGTTAGGTTAGGTTAGAAGAAGTTAGGCTAGACAAGAAGATGCCATTGGTTGAAAAAGTTAGGAAGATGAGGAGGAGGAGGAGGAGGAGGAGGAGAAGATTTGAAGGAACAGAGAGGAAGGAAATGTCTCTGTGTGCTGACGTCCGCCCTGCATTGCCTCGCTTGGATAGTTTGCCCGTTGATATTTTTTTTTCCTTTTTTCCAATAGAGGCAGCAGCTACAGGGCAAACACATTCATAGTAGTAGTAGTAGTAGTAGTAGTAGTAGTAGTAGTAGTAGTATTTTCTTTTCTCCAACTTTCTTACGTAATCTTTTCTTATTTATATTTGTGAAAACCTTAATCTTTTTCTCCTCCTCCTCCTCCTCATCACCATCATCATCATCATCCTTCCTCCTCCCTCCTCCTCCTCCTCCTCCTCATCCTTTCTCCTCCTCCTCATCCTTTCTCCTCCTCCTCATCCTTTCTCCTCCTCCACATCCTTCCTCCTCCTCCTCCTTCTTCCTCCTCCTCCTCATCCTTCCTCCTCCTTCTCATCCTTTCTCCTCCACATCCTTTCTCTCCTCCTCCTCATCCTTTCTCCTCCTCCATCCTTCTCCTCCTCCTCCTCCCTCTCCCTCCTCCTCCTCATCCTTCCTCCTCCTCTCTGGCCCTCCTCCACATCCTTCTCTCCTCCTCTCCTTCTTCCTCCTCCTCATCCTTCCTCCTCCTCCTCATCCTCCGCCTCCACATCCTTCCTCCTCCTCCTCCTTCTTCCTCCTCCTCCTCATCTATCCACCTCCTACTCATCATTACTCCTCCTCCTCCACAACCTTCCTCCTCCTCCCACATCCTTCCTCCTCCTCCTCCTCCTCGTCCTCCTCCTCCTCAATCCTTCCTCCTCCTCCTTCTTCCTCCTCTCATCCTTTCTCCTCCTCCTCCACCTTCCTCCTCTCCTCCTCATCCTTTCTCTCCTCATCCTTCCTCCTCCTCCTCCTTCCTCCTCCTCCTCCTTCTTCCTCCTCCTCATCCTCATCCTTTCTCCTCCTCCTCCTTCCTCCTCCTCCTCATCCTTTCTCCTCCTCCTCCACATCCTTTCTCCTCCTCCTCATCCTTTCTCCTCCTCCACATCCTTCCTCCTCCTCCTCCTTCTTCCTCCTCCTCCTCATCCTTCCTCCTCCTTCTCATCCTTTCTCCTCCTCCACATCCTTCCTCCTCCTCCTCCCTCCTCTTCCTCCTCCCCATCCTTCCTCCCTCCCCCCATCCTTTCTCCTCCTCCACATCCTTCCTCCCTCCTCCTCCTTCTCTTCCTCCTCCTCATCTTTCCTCCTCCTCCTCATCCTTTCTCCTCCTCCACATCCTTCCTCCTCCTCCTCCACATCCTTCCTCCTCCTCCTCCTCCTCATCCTCCTCCTCATCCTTCCTCATCCTTCCTCCTCCTCCTCCCCTTCTCTCCTCCTCCTCATCCTTTCTCTCCTCCTCCTCTCCCTTTCTCCTCCTCATCCTTCCCTCCTCCTCCTCCTCCTTTTCCTCCCTCCCTCCTCCACATCCCCCTCCTCCTCCTCCCTCATATCCTTCCTCCCTCCTCCTCCTCCTCCTCCTTCTTCCTCCTCCTCCTCATCCTTCCTCCTCCTCCTCATCCTTTCTCCTCCTCCACATCCTTCCTCCTCCTCCTCCTTCTTCCTCCTCCTCCTCATCTTTCCTCCTCCTTCTCATCCTTTCTCCTCCTCCACATCCTTCCTCCTCCTCCACATCCCTTCCTCCTCCTCCTCCTCCTCATCCCTCCTCCCTCCTCATCCTTCCTCCTCCTCCTCATCCTTCTCCTCCCTCCTCTATTATCTTCTCTTCTTTCTTCCCGCTACACGTAGTCATCCTATATTCTTTCTCCCTCCTCCTCCCCTTCCCTCCTCCTCCCTCATCCTTCTCCTCCCTCTTCTCCTCCTCCTCCTTCTTCCTCCTCCTCCTCCACATCCGTCCTCCTCCTCCTCCTCATCCTTCCTCCTCCTCCTCCTCATCCTTTCTCCTCCTCCTCCTCATCATTTCTCCTCCTCCCTCCCCATCCTTCCTCCTCCTCCTCCTTCTTCCTCCTCCTCATCCTTTCTCCTCCTCCTCCACATCCTTCCTCCTCCTCCTCCTCCTCCTCCTTGCTACACGGTATAATCTTTCTTTTCATCCACTTTCTTACGTAATCTTTTCTTATTTATATTTGTGAAAACTTTAATCTTTTTCCTCCTCCTCCTCCTCCTCCTCCTCCTCCTTCCTCCTCCTCCTCCTCCTGACAGACGAGTTATACCCCTCACGTAGGCAAAAGGTTACTTCTAAACCACTATTTTCAAGGCCAATGACGAAGGAGATGGATCGGTTTCACTGCAGAAGCCTTGTCCAACTATCACAAGACTCCATAACACCACGACTTCCCTACTAATATTACTACTTTTTAACATCTCCGTGTGAAGGCGGTGGCTGAGTGGTTAGCGTGGGTGGGCCCTGCATTCACCGCGTCAAGTGTTCGAACTCTGAACTCCCCTAATGCTACCACCTCCGGGATTTTTCATAGTCACCGCCGAGTGGTTTAAGACTACCCATGCTGTCCTGAAGACCACCCATCAACCCGGACCTAGAGGAACCGTCCAGTGAATCAAGGAGTTCTGGGGGCAGCATGAGCCAGGGGAGAAGGATGGCACCACTATAAACACTTGCCTGTGCTATGACGGGCTTATGACCACGAAGCCCCTGAAGAAAGCCCAGGCGCTTTTTATTTATTTTTTTTTTACAGTTCAGCCTTTAGCGCTGGTAGGCTGTCTTCAGGGCCTAGCGAGGTCGGCCCAACCCTCTGCGTCGCAGGCAAGTGTTTATAGGCGCCTCTTGAGTCCGGGGAAGGAGGGAGAGTCTCAGGATACATGTGGGTAGTTTTGCCACCTGGCAGGTGACTGAACATCCAGGTGGTAAGCGCGGGATCTGAACCGACGTTGTCCATGTATGCAGGTCGTGGGCCCAGCACGCTACCACACCAGCCACTGCCCACCAAATTTTATATAGTGGCCTATCTATACCGGCTCATGCTGCCCTCTGAACCTTTTCTTGATTCACTGGACGGTTCTCTAGAGTCCAAGGCTGATGGCAGTCTGTGGCATGTGGGTAGTCTTGGGGCCACTCGAAGGCACTGAAAACTTCAAGTGGTAGCGTGGATCTTTGAACTGACGCGGTGAATGTAGGCCCGCTAACCACTCAGCCACCGCCTCACACGGAGATGTTAAAAAAGTAGTAATAGAAATAGTCGTAGTGTTAAGGACGCCTCGTGATAGTTGGACAAGGCTTCTGCACCGTGAAACCGACCCATCTCCGTGGCCTTGAAAAATAGTGGTTTGAAGAAGGGTTGTTACCTACGTGAGGAGGTATAACTGGGTCTGTCAGGAGGAGGAGGAGGAAGGAGGAGGAGGAGGAGGAAAAAGATTAAAGTTTTCAAATATAACAAGAAAGATCAGTGTAAGAAAGTTAAAGAAAGATTGAGCCTGTGTAGCAAGAGGAGGAGAGGAGGATGAGGAGGAGGAAGAGAGGAGGAGGAGGAGGTAACGGGAGGAAAGATGGATGAACAGAATCAAGGAGAGAGAGAGAGAGAGAGAGAGAGAGAGAGAGAGAGAGAGAGAGAATTACATCAGAAGAAGAAAGAAATATATAGAAAAAATAGAAGGGTTAAGAAGAGTATAGCAGAGGAGGAGGAGGAGGAGAGAGAGTAATACATGGATAGCAGAAGAATGAAAGGAGGGAGGAGGAGGAGGAGGAGGCATGAGAAGAAGGATGCATTGGAGATGAAGAAGAAGAGGAGGAGGAGGAGGAGGAGGAGGAGGAGAGGAGGAGGAAGACAAGGAGAGTTCTAGTTAAACATTAAAGAGAGAGTTTCTTTATTCTCTCTCTCTCTCTCTCTCTCTCTCTCTCTCTCTCTCTCTCCTTCATTTCTCCTAAATTTCTTTTCTTATCTTATTCATTTTCTTCTTCCTCCTCCTCCTCTCCTCCTCCTCTTCATCTTCCTTCCTCCCTCTACTTCTGTAGGTCAATGCTATAGAGCATCTTTCTCCTCCTCCTCCTCCCTTCCTCCCTCCTCCTCCTCCTCCTCCTCCTTCCTTTCTCCTCCTCCTCCTCCTCCCTCCTCCCTCTTCCCACAATCCCAGTTCTTCCCTGCCAACTTATATACCTTGCTCCCTGCTGTAGTAACAGCAGTTGTAGCACAGTAGTAGTAGTAGTAGTAGTAGTAGTAGTAGTAGTAGTAGTAGTAGTAGCAATAGTAGCAGTAGTAGTAGTGGTAGTTGCAGTAGTAGTAGTAGTAGTAGTAGTAGTATAGGCAATAGTAGTAGCTGTAGAATAGTAGTAGTAGCAGGCTAGCAGTAGCAGTAGCAGTAGCAGTAGTAGCAGTAGGTAGTGACGACCCAGTAGCAAATTGATTTGACCAGACACACACACACACACACACACACACACACACACACACACACAATAATAATATCAATACACGAAGCTGTTTTTTAGCAAGATATGAAGTTGAGAGAGAGAGAGAGAGAATGCAGTTTCTTGCTGCCGTCTTTGTCGCCCCTGGGTCACTGCCCTCTCTTATCTTCTGTCTGTCCGTCCGTCTCTCTCTCTCTCTCTCTCTCTCTCTCTCCAAATCTTCCTTGTGATTATAGTATCATTAGTGACCTGGTTTCTCTCTCAGATTTATATAAAGACTTGATGGCTATTTCTTTATCTGCCTGTCTGTCCGTCCGTCTCTTTATCTGCCTGTCGTCCGTCCGTCTCTCTCCCTCTCCA
>NC_066577.1:5524613-5527113 GCF_024679095.1 Eriocheir sinensis
CTTCCTTCCTTCTTCCTTCCTTCCTTCCTTCCTTCCTTCCTTCCTTCATCCTCTTCCTTCCTTCCTTCTATTCCTTCCTTCTTCTTCCTTCCTTCTCTTCCTTCCCTTCCTTCCTTCCTTCCTTCTCTTCCTTCCTTCCTTCCCATCCTTCCTTCCTTCCTTATCTTTGGCAAAAATCACACATTCTACATGGGTGGATAATCACTATACATGACCTCAAACACAAAACACTGCAAACGCTGGTAAGACCCACCTGGAATATGCCGTGCAGTGCTGGTCTCCTAATTACAAGAAAGCCAACACTATGCTCGGGTTCATGAGGAACTTCGAATACAAGACGCCGGAGTTATGTTATCCTTGTATAATTCTGGTAAGACCCCACCTGGAATATGCCGTGCAGTGCTGGGCTCCTAATTACAAGAAAGCCAACACTATGCTCAGGTTCATAGTGAGGAACTTCGAATAAGACGCCGAGTTATGTTATCCTTGCATGATTCGCTGGCAAGACCCCACCTGGAATACGCCGTGCAGTGCTGGTCACCTAACTACAAGAAAGCCAACAATCCTTGTATAATTCGCTGGTAAGACCCACCTGGAATATATGCCGTGCAGTGAGCTGGTCTCCTAATTACAAGAAAGCCAACAATTACAAGACGCCGTTATGTTATCCTTGTATAATTCGCTGGTAAGGCCCACCTGGAATATGCCGTGCAGTGAGAACTTCGAATACAAGACGCCGGGAGTTATGTTATCCGTGTATAATTCTGGTAAGACCCCACCTGGAATACGCCGTGCAGTGCTGGTAAATAATAGAAAACGCCGTGCAATTCTGGTCGTCTATTTACAAGGGGACACTGATTATTCTCGAGCACAGCGATGTAATACAGATATTGGCTGCAGGAGTAGTTTTCATTCAACCAATTCAATTCAATTCAACCAACTCATTTAAGAATCATAGACCGTTACTTCGTCCCAAAGTGCTTTGTTCTGAGCAGGCTACCTTAATGAGCCAATAGGTTTGCTGTGGCCCGCCTTTCCATGTTTCCAGGTTTCCAGGTTTCTGATTTTCAAGTGTTGTTCTCCTTCCTCGTTTCCACTTCCTCCTTTCCCCCCTCCTTCCCTCCTTCCTCTTACTTTCTCTCCTTTCCTTTTCTTTCCTTTCCTTTCCTTCCTTCCTTCCTTCCCTTCCTTCCCTTCCTTCCCTTCCTTCCTTCCTTTCCTTTCCTTCCTTCCTTCCTTCCTTCCTTTCTCTTTCTTCTCTTCCTTTTCCTTCCCTTCCTTCCTTCCTTCCTTCCTAATTCCTTCCTTCCTTCCTTCCTTCCTTCCTGTGTGTGTGTGTGTGAGTGTGTGTGTGTGTGTGTGTGTGTGTGTGTGTGTTGTGCGTGTGTGGATATCATTATATTTTTGTTTGTTTGTTTGTTTGTATGTTTGTTTGTTTTCTTCTTCTTCTTCTTCTTCTTCTTCTTCTTCTTCTTATTATTATTATTATTATTTCTTTCTCTTCAGGACCAGGTGGGAGGAAAGGAGACACACACACACATACATACAGGTCAAAATATCGTTATTTTCAGCTTTTTTCAATAGGATGTGACTTACGCCCTCAAGTCTGCCTATTTTGACCTATTCTGACCTCTCTCTCTCTCTCTCTCTCTCTCTCTCTCTCTCTCTCTCTCTCTCTCTCTCTCTCTCTCTCTCTCTCTCTCTCTCTCTCTCTCTCTCTCTCTCTCTCTCTCTCTCTCTCTCTCTCTCTCTCTCTCTCTCTCTCTCTCTCTCTCTCTCTCTCTCTCTCTCTCTCTCTCTCTCTCTCTCTCTCTCTCTCTCTAGGCTATTTCACCGTACCATGTTTAAGAAGGTCAGTTTTGGTCTTGGTTGCGGTGGTGGTGGTTGTGTGCTGTGTGTGTGTCTGTGTGTGTGTGTGTGTGTGTGTGTGTCTCTCTCTCTCTCTCTCTCTCTCTCTCTCTCTCTCTCTCTCTCTCTCTCTCTCTCTCTCTGTGTGTGTGTGTGTGTGTGTGTGTGTGTGTGTGTGTCTCTCTCTCTCTCTCTCTCTCTCTCTCTCTCTCTCTCTCTCTCTCTTGTGTGCTCTCTCTCTCTCTCTCTCTCTCTCTCTCTCTCTCTCTCTCTCTCTCTCTCTCTCTCTCTCTCTCTCTCTCTCTCTTGTGTGTGCAAGTCAGCATATAAAATCAGTTTAATCCACATAAGGCTCATTTCCTACACTTATTCTGTGACTTCCTTCCTTTCTTTTCTCTTCCTTCCTTCCCTTCCTTCTCTTCCCTTCTCTTTCCTTCCTTCCTTCTCTTTCCTTCCTTCCTTCTCCCTTCCCTTCCTTTCCTTCCTTCCTTCCTTCCCTTCTCTTCCTTCCTTCTCTCCCCTTCCTTCCTTTAACACTGTTATATGCACACACACACACACACACACACACACACAAACACACACACACACACAAAGCCATTCTTCTTCCCTCACACTTTCTTCTCTTCTTCTTCTTCTTCTTGTTCTTCTT
>NC_066577.1:5532113-5537113 GCF_024679095.1 Eriocheir sinensis
CTGGGTTCCGGGGTGCTGGGTTCCGGGGTGCTGGGTTCCGGGGTGCTGGGTTCCGGGGTGCTGGGTTCCGGGGTGCTGGGTTCCGGGGTGCTGGGTTCCGGGGTGCTGGGTTCCGAGGTGCTGGGTTCCGGGGTGCTGGGTTCCGAGGTGCTGGGTTCCGGGGTGCTGGGTTCCTGGGTGGTGGGTTCAGGGGTGCGGGGGTCGAGGTGCTGGGTTCAGGTGCTGGGTTCCGGGTGCTGGGTTCCGGGTGCTGGGATCCGGGGGGCTGGGATCCGGGGTGCTGGGTTCCGGGTGCTGGGTTCCGGGTGCTGGGTTCCGGGTGCTGGGTTCCGGGTGCTGGGTTCCGGGTGCTGGGTTCCGGGTGCTGGGTTCCGGGTGCTGGGTTCCGGGGTGATGGGTTCAGGTGCTGGGTTCGGGGTGATGGGTTCAGGGTGCTGGGTACCGGGGTGCTGGGGTCCTGGTGCTGGGTTCCGTGGTGCTGGGTTCCGGGGTGCTGGGTTCCGAGGTGCTGGGTTCCGGGGTGCTGGGTTCCGAGGTGCTGGGTTCCGGGGTGATGGGTTCCGGGGTGCTGGGTTCCGAGTTGATGGGTTCCAGGTGCTGGGTTCAGGGTGCTGGGTTCGGGTGCTGGGTTCAGGGTGCTGGGATCCGGGGTGCTGGGTTCCGGGGTGATGGGTTCCGGGGTGCTGGGTTCAGGGGTGCTGGTTTCAGGGGTGCTGGGTTCAGGGTGATGGGTTCCGGGGTGCTGGGTTCCGGGTGCTGGGGTCCGGGGTGATGGGGTCCGGGGTGATGGGTTCGGGGTGCTGGGTTCAGGGTGCTGGGTTCCAGGTGATGGGTTCAGGTGCTGGGTTCAGGGTGCTGGGTTCAGGTGATGGGTTCCAGGGTGCTGGGTTCCGGGTGATGGGTTCCAGGTGATGGGTTCAGGTGCTGGGTTCCGGGGTGCTGGGTTCCGGGGTGATGGGTTCCGGGGTGATGGGTTCCGGGTGATGGGTTCCGGGGTGATGGGTTCCGGGTGCTGGGTTCCGGGGTGCTGGGTTCCGGGGTGCTGGGTTCCGGGTGCTGGGTTCCGGGTGCTGGGTTCCGGGGTGCTGGGTTCCGGGGTGATGGGTTCCGGGGTGCTGGGTTCCGGGGTGATGGGTTCCGGGGTGATGGGTTCCGGGGTGATGGGTTCCGGGGTGATGGGTTCCGGGGTGATGGGTTCCGAGGTGCTGGGTTCAGGGTGATGGGTTCCAGGTGATGGGTTCTGGGGTGATGGGTTCCGCGGTGATGGGTTCCGAGGTGCTGGGTTCCGGGGTGCTGGGTTCCGGGGTGCTGGGTTCCGGGGTGCTGGGTTCCGGGTGATGGGTTCCGGGGTGCTGGGTTCCGGGGTGATGGGTTCCGGGGTGCTGGGTTCCGGGGTGATGGGTTCCGGGGTGATGGGTTCCGGGGTGCTGGGTTCCGGGGTGCTGGGTTCAGGTGCTGGGTTCAGGGTGCTGGGTTCAGGTGATGGGTTCCAGGGTGCTGGGTTCAGGGTGATGGGTTCAGGTGCTGGGTTCCAGGTGATGGGTTCTGGGGTGCTGGGTTCCGGGGTGATGGGTTCAGGTGCTGGGTTCCGGGTGATGGGTTCAGGTGCTGGGTTCTGGGGTGCTGGGTTCCAGGGTGATGGGTTCAGGGTGATGGGTTCGGGGTGATGGGTTCCGGGTGCTGGGTTCCGGGGTGCTGGGTTCCGGGTGATGGGTTCCGGGGTGATGGGTTCCGGGGTGCTGGGTTCCGGGGTGCTG
The DNA here is from genome assembly GCF_024679095.1 of Eriocheir sinensis. Taxonomy (NCBI): domain Eukaryota; kingdom Metazoa; phylum Arthropoda; class Malacostraca; order Decapoda; family Varunidae; genus Eriocheir; species Eriocheir sinensis. The sequence goes on from NC_066577.1 coordinate 5,533,871, forward strand.
GGTTCCGGGGTGCTGGGTTCCGGGGTGCTGGGTTCAGGTGCTGGTTCCAGGGTGCTGGGTTCAGGGTGCTGGGTTCCGGTGCTGGGTTCAGGGTGCTGGGTTCCAGGGTGCTGGGTTCAGGTGCTGGGTTCAGGGTGCTGGGTTCAGGGTGATGGGTTCAGGGTGCTGGGTTCAGGGTGATGGGTTCAGGGTGCTGGGTTCCAGGGTGATGGGTTCCAGGGTGATGGGTTCCAGGGGTGCTGGGTTCCAGGTGCTGGGTTCAGGGTGATGGGTTCCAGGTGATGGGTTCCAGGGTGATGGGTTCCAGGTGATGGGTTCAGGTGATGGGTTCCGGGGTGATGGGTTCATGGGTGATGGGTTCAGGTGTGATGTGATCAGGGGTGATCGGTTCAGGGGTGATGTGTTCCAGGTGATGGGTTCAGGGTGCTGGGTTCCAGGGTGCTGGGTTCAGGGTGCTGAGTTCAGGGTGATGGGTTCAGGGTGCTGGGTTCAGGGTGATGGGTTCCAGGGTGATGGGTTCAGGGGTGATGGGTTCAGGGGTGCTGGGTTCAGGGTGATGGGTTCAGGGTGATGGGTTCGGGGTGATGGGTTCAGGGTGATGGGTTCCGAGGTGCTGGGTTCCGGGGTGATGGGTTCCGAGGTGATGGGTTCCGGGGTGATGGGTTCCGAGGTGCTGGGTTCCGGGGTGATGGGTTCCGGGGTGATGGGTTCCGGGGTGATGGGTTCCGGGGTGATGGGTTCCGGGGTGATGGGTTCCGGGGTGATGGGTTCCGGGGTGCTGGGTTCCGGGGTGCTGGGTTCCGGGGTGCTGGGTTCCGGGGTGATGGGTTCCGGGGTGCTGGGTTCCGGGGTGCTGGGTTCCGGGGTGATGGGTTCCGGGGTGCTGGGTTCCGAGGTGATGGGTTCCGGGGTGATGGGTTCCGGGGTGATGGGTTCCGAGATGATGGGTTCCACAGGGTCAACGGGGGAGGATACGGAGATGAGCACTGGGGCCACGCGCACCTGTAGCCAAGGACACGAATTTTATATTTGTTATTGTTTTCTTTATTGTTTATTTTTGTTGTTGTTATCTCCTTTGTTTTATTAATGTTTTTCTTTTTTTCTTTTCCTTTCTTTCCTTCACTTCTATTTCCTTCCTTCCTTCCTTCCTTCTTTCTTTCCTTTCTTTCTTAATTTCTTTCTTTTTTTCCTTCCTTCCTTTTTTCTTTCCTTTCTTAATTTCTATCTTTTTTTCCTTCCTTTCTTTCTTTCTTTCTTTTTTCCTTCCTTCCTTCCTTCCTTCCTTCCTTCGTTCCTTCTTCCTCCCTTACCTTATCTTAGTAGTAGAAGTAGTAGTAGTAGTAGTAGTAGTAGTAGTAGTAGGAGTAGTAGCAGTAGCAATAGTAGTAGTAGTAGTAGTAGGAGTAGTAGTAACATTATTATTATTATTATTATTATTATTATTATTATTATTATTATTATTATTTTTATTATTATTATTATAAGTAGTAGTAGTAGTAGTAGTAGTAGTAGTAGTAGTAGTAGTTTGCTTGAGTCAGTTAAGTAATGAGGTTCTGGGAGTGTAAACAATTCAACTTTTTGTTTGTTTGTTTGTGTGTTTGTTTGGCAGAGATTCAAGTCTTTGTGTGTGTGTGTGTGTGTGTGTGTGTGTGTGTGTGTGTGTGTGTGTGTGTGTGTGTGTGTGTGTGTGTGTGTGTGTGTGTGTGTGTGTGTGTGTGTGTGTGTGTGTGTGTGTGTGCTGATTTTTTTTTTTCAGAGAGAGAGAGAGAGAGAAGAACTCTACAGTGATTCATTCATTACCTCCCCTCCTCTCTCTCTCTCTCTCTCTCTCTCTCTCTCTCGAAAACAAATTTGTCTCTTTCTATTTTTCCGAATTTTTATTTAAATTTTGAAGAGAGAGAGAGAGAAGCATAATGCATGTGTGTGTGTGTGTGTGTGTGTATGTGTGTGTGTGTGTGTGTGTGTGTGTGTTTTCATGCGCACACAGGCCATGTAAGCAAATCATGTGTGTGTGTGTGTGTGTGTGTGCGTGCCAGGATGAGGTCATGTAAGCATTTTTGGGTTGTGTACGTATTTAGATGTGCGTAAACTCGTGTGCGTTTGAAGCCATGTGCGTTTTCTAAATCCGTGTGCACGTCTGTTGGTGTGTGCGTGTGTGTGTGTGTGTGTGCGTGTGTGTGTGTGTGTGTGTGGTTTTATGTGCGTGGGGGCATGAGAGAGAGAGAGAGAGAGAGGGCAGGTAGGTGTGTGTGTGTGTGTGTGTGTGTGTGTGTGTGTGTGTGTGTGTGTGTGTGTGTGTGTAATTGCGTAGGTGTAGAAGAGGAGGAGGAGGTGGAGGAGGAGGAGGAGGAGGAGGAGGAATGAGAGAAGGAAGGAAAAGGAAGAAAGACAGGAGGAAGAAGAAGAGAGCAGGAGGAGGAAGACGAGGAAGAAGAAGAGGAGGAGGAGGAGGAAGAGGAATGAGAGAAGAAAGGAAAAGAAGGAAAAAGAAGGGAAATCAGAGGAGGAGGAAGAAGAAGAGGAGGAGGAGGAGGAGGAAGAGGAGGAGGAAGAAGAGGAAGAAGAAGAAGAGGAGGAAAATGATTAACAAGAACAGGAAAATAAAGAAAAAGAAGTAAAAAAAAAACATTGAAAAAAAAACTCTTGTAGAAAAAAAACAGGAAAATTATATCGGAAAAAAAACAAAAACAAAAGAAAATGAAAAGGAAAAGACAGGAAGGAAAAGGAAGAAGAATTGAAGGAGAGGAAGATTAGTAGAAGGAATGATGGAGGAGGAGGAGGGGGAAGAAGAGGAGGAGGAGGAGGAGGAGAATGTCGGGTAGGAACTGGGGGGGGAGGCGGAGGAGGAAGAAGAAGAGGAGGGGGAGGAGGAGGAAGAAGAAGAAGAAGAAGAAATCGAAGTAGAAGAAGAGGAGGAGGAGGAGGAGGAGGAGGAAAGCAATTGGAAACAGAGGAGGAAGAAGAAGAAGAAGAAGAAGAAGAAGAAGAAGAAGAAGAAGAGAAAGAAAAAATGTAGAAGAAGAAGAAGAAGAGGAGGAGGAGGAGGAGGAGGAGGAAAGCAAGGGGAAACAGAGGAGGAGGAGGAAGAAGAGGAGGAGGAGGAGGAAAGCAAGGGGAAACAGAGGAGGAAGAGGAAGAGGAGGAGGAGGAGGAGGAGGAGAAAGAAGAAGAAGAAGAAGAAGAAGAAGAAAATATATTGAAGAAAGCGAAGTAGAAGAAGAAGAAGAGGAGGAGGAGGAAAGC
>NC_066577.1:5549613-5552113 GCF_024679095.1 Eriocheir sinensis
GCCTTTCCCAACGTCCTCTCTCTAACACACACACACACACACACACACACACACACACATTCGAGTATATATATATATTTTACCTACAATCCTCCTCCTCCTCCTCCTCCTTCACCTCCTCCTCCTCCTCCTCCTCCTTCTCCTCCTCCTCCTCCTCTTTCGTAATTCAGTAATTCGAGTACGGCGAGAAAGAGGAGGAGGAGGAAGAAGAAAAAAGAATGAAGATGAGGAGGAGGAGGAGGAGGAGGAGATAAGTTCAGATTTCGATAAGGACCATTCATCTCTCTCTCTCTCTCTCTCTCTCTCTCTCTCTCTCTCTCTCTCTCTCTCTCTCTCTCTCTCTCTCTCTCTCTCTCTCTCTCTCTCTCTCTCTCTCTCTCTCTCTCTCTCTCTCTCTCTCTCTCTCTTTTCTTCTTCTTCTTCTTCGTCTTCTATTATTATTATAGAAAGGAAGAAAAGAAGAACGAAGGGAAGGGTTGATAGTTTGAAGGAGGAGGAGGAGGAGGAGGAGGAGGAGGATTCCTGGTCAATATCAAAGTTACCTGAGAACTAGGAGGAGAAAGAAGAGGAAGACGAGGAGGAGGAGGAGAAGGAGGAGGGGAAGGAAGACTAGGAGGAGGATGGTAGGATATGTTTTCTCTCTTCCTCTTCCCTCCTCCTCCTCCTCCTCCTCTCCTCCTCCTCCTCTCCTCCTCCTCCCCCCCTCATTTTCTCATTTTTTTTCTCTATTTTTTTTAGTATTTAACCTTTCCATAGTCTCTCTCTCTCTCTCTCTCTCTCTCTCTCTCTCTCTCTCTCTCTCTCTCTCTCTCTCTCTCTCTCTGTTGGGAGGAAAGGTTGCTTCTAATTAAGGAGAGAGAGATTACAGGAGGAAAAGGAGGAGGAGGAGGAGGAGGAGGAGGAGGAGGAGGAGGAGGAGGAGGAGGAGGAAGAATATACGGAAAATACAATACACGGGAAGAAAGTCATGATTAGAGAGAGAGAGAGAGAGAGAGAGAGAGAGAGAGAAATCGAAAAGGAAGAACTGGAGGAATGAAGGAAGGAAGGAAAGAAAGAAATAAAGAAAGAAGGGAAGGAAGGAAGGAAGGAAGGAAAGAAGGAAGGAAGGAAGGAAGGAAGGAAGGAAGGAAGGAAGGAAGAAAGAAGGAAGGAAGGAAGGAAGGAAGAAAGAAAGAAAGAAAGGAAGGAAGGAAGGAAGGAAGGAAGGAAGGAAGAAAGAAAGAAAGAAAGAAAGGAAGGAAGGAAGGAAGGAAGGGAGGAATGATGGAAAGAAGGGAGGAAGTAAAGAAGAAAAGAAGGAAGGAAGGAAGGAAGAAGAAGGAAAGAAGAAGAAGAAGGAAGGAAGGAAGAAGAAGGAAGGAAGGAAGGAAGGAAGGAAGGAAGGAAAGGAAGGAAGGAAGGAAGGAAGGAAGGAAGGAAAGAAGGAAGGAAGGAAGGAAGGAAGGAAGGAAGGAAGGAAGGAAGGAAGGAAAGAAAGAAAGAAGGAAAGAAAGAAAGAAAGAAGGAAGGAAGGAAGGAAGGAAAGAGAAAGAGAGAAAGAAAGAAAGAAAGAAGAATGAAGAAAAAAAGAAAGAGAAAGAAAGAAAGAAAGAAAGAAAGAAAGAAATAGAAAGAAAAATAAATAAAGAAATAATTAATTAAAGAAAAAGGAAGAAAAAAATAAAATGAAAAAAATAAAAACAAAAACAAACAAACAAACAAACAGACAGTGACCTTTTGACCGCTCTTGACCTAACTCTCTCTCTCTCTCTCTCTCTCTCTCTCTCTCTCTCTCTCTCTCTCTCTCTCTCTCTCTCTCTCTCTCTCTCTCTCTCTCTCTCTCTCCCCTTTAGCTTGACCTCATGACGCAGGAGGAAGAAGAAGAGGAGGAGGAGGAAGAGGAGGAGGAGGAGGAGGAGGAGGAGGAAGAGAGAAAATAAAAACAATAAAAAATGTAAAAATTAAGGTCATTACTATTATTATTATGAGAGAGAGAGAGAGAGAGAGAGAGAAGCATTTCCTCTTATCTTCTCTTCCCTCTCTCCTCCTCCTCCTCCTCCATATAAACTGTACAAAGCTTACAACAGAGCCAGCACTGTGCTCGGGTTCATAGGGAGGAACTTCGAGTGTAAGGCGCCGATGGTAATGTCACCCTTGTATAACTCAATGGCATGACCTCACCTCGAGTATGCAGTGCAGTTCTGGGGGCGGTATACTCAATCGCCTCCTCCTTGATGAGAATATTCCAAAATACTGGCGCGGTGAGTCATTGTCGAGGACCACACGTTTAGCTGTCACTCAGCAATCCCTGAAGTGAAGGATTCGCCGGGAAGCTATCCCACGGCTGCTGTGCAGCTGTCAGGCAGCTGTTATAACGGTCAAAATTCTTATTTTCATGCCCGATCACTGCCCGACTTATCGCAATAGGTTCTAGACTACTACACGTAACTGAGAGTCCTGTACGGTGCCTGAAACACTGCTGCCCGATCTTTGACAAGGTTGCCGACCAAGCAGATCGTTG
>NC_066577.1:5559613-5562113 GCF_024679095.1 Eriocheir sinensis
TTTTGAACATGAATTTTCGTGTTGACATATCCATTTTTCCAATTTCCTTTTCTTTTTCCTGCATTCTTTTATTTTCCTTATATTTTTCAAAGTTATTTATATATATTTTTCATTTTTGGACCATATCACAAGCTGTCCCTTCCTTCCTTCCTTGGCCATTCCCTTACGCCCATATCACAAGCTGTCCCTTCCTTCCTTCCTTCCTTGGCCATTCCCTTACACCCATATCACAAGCTGTCCCTTCCTTCCTTCCTTCCTCGGCCATTCCCTTACGCCCATATCACAAGCTATCCCTTCCTTCCTTCCTTCCTCGGCCATTCCCTTACACCCATATCACAAGCTGTCCCTTCCTTCCTTCCTTGGCCATTCCCTTACGCCCATATCTGGCTGTCCTTCCTTCCTTCCTTCCTTGGCCATTCCCTTACACCCATATCACAAGCTATCCCTTCCTTCCTCGGCCATTCCCTTACACCCATATCACAAGCTATCCCTTCCTTCCTCGGCCATTCCCTTACACCCATATCTGGCTATCCTTCCTTCCTCAGCCATTCCTTACACCCATATCCTGGCTGTCCCTTCCTTCCTTCCTTCCTCGGCCATTCCTTACACCTATATCAAGCTGTCCCTTCCTTACTTCCTTCCTTTGCCATTCCATTACTCCCATATCACAAGCTGTCCCTTCCTTCCTTCCTTCCTTGGCCATTCCCTTACACCCATATCACAAGCTGTCCCTTCCTTCCTTCCTTCCTCGGCCATTCCCTTACGCCCATATCACAAGCTGTCCCTTCCTTCCTTCCTTCCTCGGCCATTCCCTTACACCCATATCACAAGCTGTCCTTTCCTTCCTTCCTTCCTCGGCCATTCCCTTACACCCATATCTGGCTGTCCTTCCTTCCTTCCTTCCTTGGCCATTCCCTTACACCCATATCACAAGCTGTTCCTTCCTTCCTTCCTCAGCCATTCCCTTACACCCATATCACAAGCTGTCTTCCTTCCTTCCTTCCTCGGCCATTCCCTTACGCCCATATCACAAGCTGTCCCTTCCTTCCTTCCTTCCTCAGCCATTCCTTACACCCATATCCTGCTGTCCCTTCCTTCCTTCCTCAGCCATTCCCTTCCGCCCATATCACAAGCTGTCCCTTCCTTCCTTCCTCGGCCATTCCCTTACGCCCATATCACAAGCTGTCCCTTCCTTCCTTCCTCGGCCATTCCCTTACACCCATATCAAAAGCTGTCCCTTCCTTCCTTCCTTCCTCGTCCATTCCCTTACACCCATATCACAAGCTGTCCCTTCCTTCCTTCCTTCCTCGTCCATTCCCTTACACCCATATCACAAGATGTCCCATCCTACCTTCCTTCATTGGCCCTTCCCGTACACCCATATCTGGCTGTCCTTCCTTCCTTCCTTCCTCGGCCATTCCTTACACCCATATCAAGCTGTCCCTTCCTTCCTTCCTTGGCCATTCCCTTACACCCATATCACAAGCTGTCCCTTCCTTCCTTCCTTCCTTGGCCATTCCCTTACACCCATATCACAAGCTGTCCCTTCCTTCCTTCCTTCCTTGGCCATTCCCTTACACCCATATCACAAGCTGTCCTTCCTTCCTTCCTTCCTCAGCCATTCCTTACACCCATATCCTAGCTGTCCTTTCCTTCCTTCCTCGGCCATTCCTTACACCCATATCACAAGCTGTCCTTCCTTCCTTCCTTCTTTGGCCATTCCTTACACCCATATCACAAGCTGTCCTTCCTTCCTTCCTCGGCCATTCCCTTACGCCCATATCTGGCTGTCCCTTCCTTCCTTCAATGGCCTTCCACACATTATCCTAGCTGTCCTTCCTTCCTTCCTTCCTCATTCCCTTACGCCCATATCACAAGCTGTTCCTTCCTTCCTTCCTTCCTTTGCCATTCCCTAACGCCCATATCACAAGCTGTCCTTCCTTCCTTCCTTCCTTGGCCATTCCCTTACACCCATATCTGGCTGTCCCTTCCTTCCTTCCTTCCTCAGCCATTCCCTTACACCCATATCACAAGCTGTCCCTTCCTTCCTTCCTTCCTCGGCCATTCCCTTACACCCATATCACAAGCTGTCCCTTCCTTCCTTCCTTCCTCAGATTCCCTTACACCCATATCACAAGCTGTCCCTTCCTTCCTTCCTTCCTCGGCCATTCCCTTACACCAATATCACAAGCTGTCCCTTCCTTCCTTCCTTCCTCGGCCATTCCCTTACGCCCATATCACAAGCTGTCCCTTCCTTCCTTCCTTCCTAGGCCATTCCCTTACACCCATATCACAAGCTGTCCCTTCCTTCCTTCCTTCCTTGGCCATTCCCTTACACCCATATCACAAGCTGTCCCTTCCTTCCTTCCTTCCTCGGCCATTCCCTTACACCCATATCACAAGCTGTCCCTTCCTTCCTTCCTTCCTCGGCCATTCCCTTACACCCATATCACAAGCTGTCCCTTCCTTCCTTCCTTCCTCGGCCATTCCCTTACGCCCA
>NC_066577.1:5569613-5577113 GCF_024679095.1 Eriocheir sinensis
TTGGAGATACCCTAAACTTAACCTAACCTAACCTAACAAAACCCCAAACAGTCACTATAGGTCTTGACTCTGAAAATTCATATATGCTTCCTTACTAATGAGACTTTCTATACAACAAAGTGAGGTCATTCTTTGTTGATTTATACCATAAGGTGCTGGCTATCATGTGTGTGGAGATACCCTAAACTTAACCTAACCTAACCACTCGACGATATCTTAAAATTGTATTAAAATTGAAGTTCTTTGGAAATACATTTTTTATTGCTTGAAAATGATTAATTACTAGTCTTATTAATTTGTTCGTCATTACATTTTCATCATCATCATCATCTTCTTCTTCTTCTTCTTCTTCTTTTTCTACTTCGCAAGCATTTCCATCTTTTGTTGTTGTTGTTGTTTTTGTTGTTGTGTGTGTGTGTGTGTGTGTGTGTGTGTGTGTGTGTAGGTGACATCAGTGAAGCTATGAGTCAGGAGAGAGAGAGAGAGAGAGAGAGAGAATATTAACTCAGAAAATCACCCAAAGTCTCCATACCTCTTTCTCTCTCTCTCTCTCTCTCTCTCTCTCTCTCTCTCTCTCTCTCTCTCTCTCTCTCTCTCTCTCTCTCTCTCTCTCTCTCTCTCTCTCTCTCTGTGTGTGTGTGTGTGTGTGTGTGTGTGTGTGTGTGTGTGTGTGTGTGTGTGTGACAGATTTTGCGTATTTGCACAAGTCGTAGAGAGAGAGAGAGAGAGAGAGAGAGAGAGAACTTGGCATCAGAGCTACCAACTCTCCCTTCCATACCCACTCTCTCTCTCTCTCTCTCTCTCTCTCTCTCTCTCTCTCTCTCTCTCTCTCTCTCTCTCTCTCTCTCTCTCTCTCTAATTACGTTTCTCTCTCTCTTTCAACTCTTCATTTCTACCCATCCTTTCCTTCCTTCTTTCTCCCTTCCTCCCCCCCTCTCTCTCTCTCCCTCTCTCTCTCTCTCTCTCTCCCCTCTTAATTACCCTCCAGGTGAGCCTAATAACCTTTAATTACCTGTTCGGAGGCCGCCGTTCCCCTCTCGTTTTGGTAAGGAAGGAAGGGAAGGGAGGAAGGGAGGTAAGGCTTGTTTTATGATATGGGTCTGTGTGATTTTCTCTTTTTCTTTTGTTTCTCTCTCTCTCTCTCTCTCTCTCTCTCTCTCTCTCTCTCTCTCTCTCTCTCTCTCTCTCTCTCTCTCTCTCTCTCTCTCTCTCTCTCTCTCTCTCTCTCTCTCTCTCTCTCTCTCTCTCTCTCTCTCTCTCTCTCTCTCTCTCTCTCTCTCTCTCTCTCTCTCTCTCTCTCTCTCTCTCTCTCTCTCTCTCTCTCTATCTATTCCTGTCTGTCTCTCTCTATTCAAACTTTTTTTCTTTGTTTATTTCGTTAATTTTTCTTCCTCTCTTCTTCTTCCTTCTTTTTTTTTCTCTCTTCTTTCTTCGTATGATTCGGCGTGGCAGTCATGTGGTGAGTGAGTGCCAATACTAACAGAGTGGTGGGTGAGTGGAACAGGCCTGGCAGTCATGTGGTGAGTGAGTGCCAATACTAACAGAGTGGTGGGTGAGTGGAACAGGCCTGGCAGTCATGTGGTGAGTGAGTGCCAATACTAACAGAGTGGTGGATGAGTGGAACAGGCCTGGCAGTCATGTGGTGAGGGAGTGCCAATACGATAGACACATTCAAGAAGAGGTTGGATAAGTTCATGGATAGATTGTGATAGTGTTATTGTGATAGATAGTATGCTGTCTCTCTCTTTCTCTCCTCTCTCTCTCTCTCTCTCTCTCTCTCTCTCTCTCTCTCTCTCTCTCTCTCTCTCTCTCTCTCTCTCTCTCTCTCTCTCTCTCTCTCTCTCTCTCTCTCTCTCTCTCTCTCTCTCTCTCTCTCTCTCTAATACTCTCCCTCCTTTATCCAAACTCTCCCCTTCCTCCTCTCTTCTCCCCTCCTCTCGTATATTTCCTTCTTTTCTTCATACTTTTCCTCCTTCCTCCTTCCCTCCTTCCTCCTTCCTCCTCCTCCTCCTTCCCCCTCCCTCCTCCCTCCTGTCTATCACGCCCAGCCATTAATTACAATTACGATTCAGGACAATTAACCTGTTCAAAATATACAGGTGAGCTGAAATCCCTTGCCTTACTTATCTTACCTTGCCTTGCATTGCCTTACCTTAACCCAGCAACTTAGCTCCAGCTCAGCTCAGCTCCAACTCAACTCAGCTCCAGCCCAGCTCACCTCAACTCAACTCAACTCAACTCAACTCACCTCAACTCACCTCAACTCAACTCAACTCAACTCAACTCAACTCAACTCAACTCAACTCAACTCAACTCAACTCACCTCACCTCACCTCACCTCACCTCAACTCAACTCAACTCAACTCAACTCACCTCACCTCACCTCAACTCAACTCAACTCAACTCAACTCAACTCAACTCAACTCAACTCACCTCACCTCACCTCCAGCTCAACTCAGCTCAACTCAGCTCAACTCAGCTCAACTCAACTCCACCTCACCTCACCTCAACTCAGCTCAGCTCAGCTCAGCTCAGCTCAGCTCAGCTCCAGCTCAACTCAACTCAACTCAACTCAACTCAACTCAACTCAACTCAACTTAACTTACCCTTTCTTTCCTTACCTTACCTTACCTTACCTTGCCTTACCTTGCCTTCCCTTCCCTTCCCTTCCCTTCACTTCCCTACTCCTCCCTACTCTTTCCTTCCCTTTCCATCCCTCCCCTTCCTCTCCGTACCCTACCTTTCCCTTCATTTCCCTACCCTTCCCATACTTCCCCTTCCTCTCCCTTTCCCATCGTTTCCCTTCCCTTCCCATCCCTACTCTTCCCTTCCTTTCCCTTCCCTTCCCTTCCTTTCCCTCCCCTGCCCTTCCCTTCCTTACCCTTCCCTTCTTTACCCTTCCCATCCCTTCCCTACACTTCCCTTCCCTTCCCTTTCCTTCCCTTCCCTTCTTTACCCTTCCCATCCCTTCCCTACACTTCCCTCCCTTCCTTCCTTCCTTCTTTCCCTTCCTTCCCTTCCCTACCTTCCCTCCTTCCCTTTCCTTCCTTCTTCTTCCTTCCCCTTTCCTTCCTTCCTTCCCTTCCTTCTTCATACCTTCCCATCCCTTCCCTTTTCCCTTCCTTCCCTTCCTCCTTCCTTCCTTCCTTCCTTCCCTTCCTTACCCTTCCATCCTTCCCCCACTTCCTTCCCTTCCTTCCTTCCTTCCTTCCTTCCTTCTAAAACCGGGTCATATTTTTTCTTTAATCCGTGTTATGAAATCTTCTTTATCTTCTTTTTCTTCCTTTTCTTTTCCTTTTCTTCGTCTTTTTCTTAATTTTTCTTGTTTTCCTTTCTTTTCGTTCCTTCCTTGATTGTTTGTTTGTTTGTTTGTTGTTTTCTTGATTTTGTTTTATTTTTTCTCCATTTTTCTTTTCTTTTTTTCTTTTCCGACTTGTTTTTCTTTTTTTTTTGCATTTATTAGTTTCCTTACTTTCCCTTCCCTTCCCTTCCCTTCCCTTCCTTTCCCTTCCCTTCCCTTCCCTTCCCTTCCCTTCCTTTCCCTTCCCTTCCCTTCCCTTCCTTTTCCTTCCTTTCCCTTTCCTTCCCTTCCTTTCCTTCCCCTTCTTTTCCCTTCCCTTCCCTTCCTTTCTCTTCCCTCCCCTTCCCTTCCCTTTCTTTCCCTTCCCTTCCCTTTCCTTCCCTTCCCTGCCGTTTCCTTCCCTTCCCTTCCGTTTCCTTCCCTCCCGTTCCCTTCCTCTCCTAACACAACCCAAACCCTTCCCTTCGTTTCCCATCCTTTCCCTCCCCTTCCCTTCCCTTCCCTTCCCTTCCCTTCCTTTCCCTTACACACACACACACACACACACACACACACACACACACACACACGCACACACACACACACACCTCTCTTTGTGGCGCAACTGGTTAGAGCGATTCCCTGCCAGGCTTCACAACTCGACAGGGGGGCAGTTTAAGCTCGCTCAGGCCGGATTCTTTCTGTTGACTAGGAGTGGTTACTGTCCCCCATTGAGCGAGGTGGATGGAGTGTGTGGTGTGTGAGGTCCTGGCGGTACCCGGAGATCGTCGATAAAGAGCACTTGGTCATGTTTTGAGGGTACCTGCTGGCGATTACGAGCCCGTCACGTGAGCAGGCCGTGGTGAATCACACACACACACACACACACACACACACGGACATACATACATACATACATACATACATACATACACACACACACACACACACACACACACACACACACACACATACAGACAGACAGACACACACACACACACACACACACACACACACACACACACACACACACACACACAGACACACACACACACACACACACACACACACACACACACACAGACACACACACACACACACACACACACACACACACACACACACACACACACACACACACACACACACACACACACACACACACACACACACACACACACACACACACACACATGAAGGAGTAATACTGTTTGAATCATCCTCACCTGAGTTTCTATCTATATATCTATATCTATCTATCTATCTATCTATCTATCTATCTATCTATCTATCTATCTATATAAACAAAGGATGGGGGGCGTGGGAATTTCTTATAAATCAATCGGGAGCTTCATGTAAAAAAAAAAAAAAATGGGTACTGCTGTTTTGTACCATCCTAGCCCATACCCTTCCCTTCCCCTCCCCTTCCTTACCCTTCCCATCCCTTCCCTTCACATCCCTTAACTTCCCTTCCATAAGAACCCCTACCATTCCAAATCCACTCCTTCCTTTCCTTACGTTACTCTGTCTTTCCCTTCCCATCCCTTCCTTTCCCTTCCTTTTCTTTCCCTTCCCGTCCCTTCCTTTCCCTCCCTTCTCCTTCCCTTGCCATCCCTCCCCTTCCTTTTCTTTCCCTTCTCATCCCTTCCTTTTCCTCCCTTCTCCTTTCCTTCCCATCCCTTCCTTTCCTTCCCTTCTCCTTCCCTTCCCATCCCTTCCTTTCCCTCCCTTCTCCTTCCCTTCCCATCCCATCCTTTCCTTTCCTTCTCCTCCCCTTCCCATCCCTTCCTTTCCCTCCCTTCTCCTTCCCTTCCCATCCCTTCCTTTCCTTTCCTTCTCCTTCCCTTCCCATCCCTTCCTTTCCCTCCCTTCTCTTCCCATCCCTTCCTTTCCCTCCTTCTCCTTCCTTCCATCCCTTCCTTTCCTTTCCTTCTCCTTCCTTCCATCCTTCCTTTCCTTTCCCTTCCCATCCTTCCTTTCCTTTCCTCCTTCCCTTCCTTCCTTTCCTTCTCCTTCCTTCCCATCCTTCCTTTCCCTCCTTCCCTTCCCATCCCTTCCTTTCCCTCCCTTCTCTTTCCCTTCCCTTCCCTTCCTTTCCCTCCCTTCTCCTTCCCTTCCCATCCCTTCCTTTCCCTCTCTTCTCTTTCCCTTCCTTTCCTTCCCTTCTCTTTCCCTTCCCATCCGTTCCTTTCCCTCCCTTCTCCTTCCTTCCATCCTTCCTTTCCTTTCCTTCTCCTTCCTTCCCTCCCTTCTTTCCCTTCCCATCCCTTCCTTTCCCTCCCTTCTCCTTCCCTTCCCATCCCTTCCTTTCCTTTCCTTCTCCTCCTTCCATCCTTCCTTTCCCTCCCTTCTCCTTCCCTTCCCATCCCTTCCTTTCCCTCCCTTCTCCTTCCCTTCCCATCCCTTCCTTTTCCTTCCCTTCCCATCCCTTTCTATCCCTTCCTTCTCTTTCCCTTCCCATCCCTTCCTTTCCCTCCCTTCTTCCCTTCCCATCCCTTCTCACCCCTCTTACCCACTTAACACCAAATCCAAATCATTCCTTTCCCTTCCCTTCCCTCCCTTCCCATCCCACATATTTAAACCCTTTCCTCTTAATTTCTCCTCTTGTACCATTCCAAAACCATCCCCATTCCCTTCTCAATCCACCTATTTAAACCCCTTCCCCTTCATTCCTCTTATACCATTCCAAATCCATCCCTTCCATACATTACCCCTTCCCTCCCTTCCCTTCCCTCCCAGGCGGCACACAGCCCATGTTTACAGGCGGGACAAAAGGTTAGCTGGTCGACTCATTAATAAACTGGTGCCAAGCGCTGGGATCGGTGACGTAGCGGGTGGCGTCACCTTGTTTACCCGGTCCGTCGCGCAAGCCAATCACAGCCCCTTCCCGGAACCGCCAATCATGTGCAGCCTCTCTAGGGGGTGAGTGGGAGGGAGGGGGGGAGGAGGGAGGGGAGGGGGGTGGTGGTGTGATGATGTGGGTGATTCTGATTTGTTGTTTGTGGTTGTTTTGTGTGTGTGTGTGTGTGTGTGTGTGTGTGTGTGTGTGTGTGTGTGTGTTTTACTATATATTTTCGTTTTTGTTTTTCTATCTTATCTTTTTTTCTCTTTTTTTTTTCTTTTTCTTCATCTGGGTTTAAGTTGGATAAGTTCAGATTCAACAAAAACATAGGCGAGACTTGGTTTACTAACAGAGTGGTGGGTGAGTGGAACAGGCCTGGCAGTCATGTGGTGAGTGAGTGCCAATACTAACAGAGTGGTGGATGAGTGGAACAGGCCTGGCAGTCATGTGGTGAGTGAGTGCCAATACTAACAGAGTGGTGGGTGAGTGGAACAGGCCTGGCAGTCATGTGGTGAGTGAGTGCCAATACTAACAGAGTGGTGGGTGAGTGGAACAGGCCTGGCAGTCATGTGGTGAGTGAGTGCCAATACTAACAGAGTGGTGGGTGAGTGGAACAGGCCTGGCAGTCATGTGGTGAGTGAGTGCCAATACTAACAGAGTGGTGGGTGAGTGGAACAGGCCTGGCAGTCATGTGGTGAGTGAGTGCCAATACTAACAGAGTGGTGGGTGAGTGGAACAGGCCTGGCAGTCATGTGGTGAGTGAGTGCCAATACTAACAGAGTGGTGGATTGGTGGAACAGGCCTGGCAGTCATGTGGTGAGTGAGTGCCAATACTAACAGAGTGGTGGGTGAGTGGAACAGGCCTGGCAGTCATGTGGTGAGTGAGTGCCAATACGATGGACACATTCAAGAAGAGGTTAGATAAGTTCATGGATAGTGAGGTCAGGTGGGGTTAGGTTCACAGGAGCTGCCTTGTATAGACCTACCGGCCTCTTGCATACTCCTTACGTTCTTATGTTCTAATGAGAGAGAGAGAGAGACGGTGCTGGAGGCTTGCAGTGAGTGATTGACTGGTGTTGTGTGTGTGTGTGTGTGTGTGTGTGTGTGTGTGTGTGTGTGCGTTACTGCAATTGGACAGCTTAATTGTTTTTTAAGTAAATGACCTTTTATCTATCTAAATATACTCTCTCTCTCTCTCTCTCTCTCTCTCTCTCTCTCTCTCTCTCTCTCTCTCTCTCTCTCTCTCTCTCTCTCTCTCTCTCTCTCTCTCTCTCTCTCTCTCTCTCCAATACCGGATGCATTCCAGAATAAGAAGGGAGTACGCATGCGAGAGAGAGAGAGAGAAGAAAGAAGAAGAAGAAGAAGAGAGAGAGAGAAT
>NC_066577.1:5589613-5592113 GCF_024679095.1 Eriocheir sinensis
GATTGTGTGTGTGTGTGTGTGTGTGTGTGTGTGTGTGTGTGTGTGTGTGTGTGTGTGTGTGTGTGTGTGTGTGTGTGTGTGTTTTGTGTGTGTGTGTGTGTGTGTGTGTGTGTGTGTGTGTGTGTTTTGTGTGTGTGTGTGTGTGTGTGTGTGTGTGTGTGTGTCTTGCTGTGTGTGTGTGTGTGTGTGTGTGTGTGTGTGTGTGTGTGTGTGTGTGTGTGTGTGTGTGTGTGTGTGTGTGTCTTGCTGTGTGTGTGTGTGTGTGTGTGTGTGTGTGTGTCTTGCTGTGTGTGTGTGTGTGTGTGTGTGTGTGTGTGTGTGTCTTTCTGTGTGTGTGTGTGTGTGTGTGTGTGTGTGTGTGTGTGTGTGTGTGTGTGTGTGTTTTTTTGTTGGGTCTTATGTGCTGCTGTGTGTGTGTGTGTGTGTGTTGCTGTGTGTGTGTGTGTGTGTGTGTGTGTGTGTCGTGCTGTGTGTGTGTGTGTGTGTGTGTGTGTGTGTGTGTGTGTGTGTGTGTGTCTTGCTGTGTGTGTGTGTGTGTGTGTGTGTGTGTGTCTTGCTGTGTGTGTGTATGTGTGTGTGTGTGTGTCTTGCTGTGTGTGTGTGTGTGTGTGTGTGTGTGTGTGTCTTGCTGTGTGTGTGTGTGTGTGTGTGTGTGTGTGTGTGTGTGTGTGTGTGTGTGTGTGTGTGTGTGTGTGTGTGTGTGTGTGTGTGTGTGTGTGTGTGTGTGTGTGTGTGTGTGTGTGTGTGTGTGTGTGTGTGTGTGTGTGTGTGTGTGTGTGTGTGTGTGTGTGTGTGTGTGTGTGTGTGTGTGTGTGTGTGTGTGTGTGTGTGTCTTGCTGTGTGTGTGTGTGTGTGTGTGTGTGTGTGTGTTTGATTATAATAATTATTAATCATTTTTACTACTACTACTACCTTTTTTTACTAACAGGCCTCCATCTATTAGAGTTGCGTTGTGGGCAGTAGTATATTCTCATCCTTTCACAAAGCAATTCATTATTACCGCCACTGACTGTGGCCGACAACCATCTTTATTTACTATTACAAACTTTACTAAACATATTATTTTTAAGCTAACAGAGCTTGTGGTTGATACGACTATCAACCACCGTCGCCTCAAAGTCCAGGTCAGCAATGCGGGTGGTTTTGGGTGCAGGTGACCTGGTTCCTCTCAGGCAGACCAAGGCTGACCTCAGGAGGGAGAAGGACAGCCTGCATCTCATCCAGGCGACCACACTGCTTCTTGGCTGTTGTTTCTTATCCGCCAGTGTTTCGGCGAGTCTTGCGTAGAAGCTCTGCGCCCTTGGTCCCATCCCTCCTGCCGTCGTGAATACTACCGGTTTTGAAGGAGCCCTGGTCCACATTCTGTATTCTTTCTTCATATGCTCTGTTCTTCTCTTGTTCGTTTCTTCTGTGGGCTGCATCAAGGGTCAGGTCTCTGTGGCAATGGGCCATGGGATCAAAGATCCTTATGTCAAAATATGCCCTTGTCCACGAGTCCAAAACCCTCTGGCGCTAACATCCACTCGTGCTTCGTTCGAAACATTAGCTTCGCCTTGCAGAGGGAGCAGCATGGGTTCCACAGTCACGTCGTGGCAGACTTCTTTCAGCATCTGAGCTGTTACGTCTCTTACTTCATCATGTCTCATGCAGACGAAACCTCCTCTCTTGCATGTCATGGCATGATTTTGGTTGAAGGGTGAGCCACAGTTACACATGTTTGGGAGCCCATCCACTGGCCAGCCATACCTGAGGGCAAGGGCATCAGTAAATTCTTTTTTGTTTAAGTTGAAGCCTTTTGCCCTGATAGGTAGTGTGGTTAGCCAGTTTGAAGCGCCCACTTCCTGTGCAATATCTGTCCTCCTCCTTGTGTCTTCTGGGAGTTCTCTCATTAGGTCACTCAGAGTGTCTCTCTGTTTTCCTTCTCTGTTTATGGAGATTTCATTCCTTAGTGACCTAATATCTTGAGGGTTGTCTTCACCCCTTTCATTTTGATTGGTAATATATCCGGTCAAGGAGGCTGTGATTCGGATTGAGTTCCCGAATTCAGACTCAGCCAGATTTTGCGGGTCATTCTTGGCGGCAACTCCAGCAATCTTCTCTCCTGGTCACTGGGACATCTCCCATTTGCTATCGCCGGTATGAAGGTGTTTCTGATAGCATCTTCCAGAGGTTTTAGTAACGGAGCAACATCAGGAACTGTCCTCATGAGGTAGTTCCATTTATGCTTGACACCGTACGTAAATGCTGCGTAGGCTGCCTGCGGTTCTGTTTTGGCGATCTCGCTCAGTCTCTGCAGTTCGGACTCCCAGCGCTTTACAGCTGTTTTCACATATTCGGTTCTGTATTCAGCTGTTCCAATGGCTGCCCAGAGGTGTCTTTCTCCAGTCACTGACAGTTTCACGTTACTGCCCTGGAATGCTGTTTTGGCCCGATCGTATGCCTCTGGTTTTACAATCACCACAGACTTCGTGGCGTTGGGATGGTACCCTATTTTAGGGCC
>NC_066577.1:5604613-5609613 GCF_024679095.1 Eriocheir sinensis
CACTAACACAACCTCCACCAAAGCCTTGTCAAACTATCACCAGGCTCATAACACTACCCATGGACATACTAACACAACCTCCACCAAAGCCTTGTCAAACTATCACCAGGCTCATAACACTACCCATGGACATACTAACACAACCTCCACCAAAGCCTTGTCAAACTATCACCAGGCTCATAACACTACCCATGGACATACTAACACAACCTCCACCAAAGCCTTGTCAAACTATCACCAGGCTCATAACACTACCCATGGACACACTAACACAGCGTCCACCAAAGCCTTGTCAAACTATCACCAGGCTCATAACACTACCCATGGACATACTAACACAACCTCCACCAAAGCCTTGTCAAACTATCACCAGGCTCATAACACTACCCATGGACATACTAACACAACCTCCACCAAAGCCTTGTCAAACTATCACCAGGCTCATAACACTACCCATGGACACACTAACACAACCTCCACCAAAGCCTTGTCAAACTATCACCAGGCTCATAACACTACCCATGGACATACTAACACAACCTCCACCAAAGCCTTGTCAAACTATCACCAGGCTCATAACACTACCCATGGACACACTAACACAACCTCCACCAAAGCCTTGTCAAACTATCACCAGGCTCATAACACTACCCATGGACACACTAACACAACCTCCACCAAAGCCTTGTCAAACTATCACCAGGCTCATAACACTATCAATGGACACACTAACACAACCTCCACCAAAGCCTTGTCAAACTATCACCAGGCTCATAACACTACCCATGGACACACTAACACAATCTCCACCAAAGCCTTGTCAAACTATCACCAGGCTCATAACACTACCCATGGACACACTAACACAACCTCCACCAAAGCCTTGTCAAACTATCACCAGGCTCATAACACTACCCATGGACACACTAACACAACCTCCACCAAAGCCTTGTCAAACTTTCACTGGCTTATAACACTACCCATGAACACACTAACACAACCTCCACCAAAGCCTTGTCAAACTATCACCAGGCTCATAACACTACCCATGGACACACTAACACAACCTCCACCAAAGCCTTGTCAAACTCTCACCAGGCTCATAACACTACCCATGGACACACTAACACAACCTCCATCAAAGCCTTGTCAAACTATCACCAGGCTCGTAACACTACCCATGGACACACTAACACAACCTCCACCAAAGCCTTGTCAAACTATCTCTTTTTTTTCCTCTTTTTTCTGTATTTCTTATTTCCATGTTTCTTTTTTTCCTCCTCCTCCTCTCCTACATTCTCCTTTCTCTCTCTTTTCCTTCTTTAGTCTCATTTCCATTCTCCTCTTTTCCTTTTTCGTGTTCCTTTCCTCTCCTTTTCTTCCTTTTCTTTAGTATTTTTTTTATCTTTTCCTTCTTTTCTCTCTTTACTTTCCTCCTTTTCCTCCTCTTCATTTCCCATTCTTTCTCTCTTCCTTCTTCGTATTTTTCCTGTTTACTCAATTTCTTCTTTATTTCTTTTTCCTCCTCTTCCTCTTCCTCCTCCCTCATTCTATATTCTCTCTTCTTCCCTTTCCTTTCTTTCCTCCTCTTCCTCCTCCTCCTCCTCGTTCTGTATTCTCTTCTCTGCATGTTCTTCTTTCCTTCTGTGGGGTACGTCGAGGGGGAGGAGGAGGAGGAGGAAAGCTTCAATGAGAGTACTGTCTGGGCTAACTCAGTATTAGTGTTAGTATTATCTTTATTTCCTTGCTATATATCTTGTTTGAAAATATAGGTGTGTGTGTGTGTGTGTGTGTGTGTGTGTGTGTGTGTGTGTGTGTGTGTGTGTGTATCTGTTTATTTGTGTATTCTGTTTTTTTTTCTGTATTTCTCTTCATTCTCTTCATTTTGTATAATTTCTGTTCATTCTTTATTTCTTTATTCCTTCTTTATTCTTTCTTCACGTGGTTTCCCTTTCTCCTTTCTCCTTTCCCTGTCTGTTCATTCTGTATTTCTTTGCACGTCCTGTCTATCTATGTCTTTATCTGCTGCTTGGCGCCGCAGTGTTGCGGACTCTGGCGGGGCGGCGCGCTGACCCAGGCCGGTGAACACGTGCCGGAGTTTCTGTGTTCGCGGTCGAGATCACGGAGTCCGTCCCGGGGTAATATTCCGCGAAGAGCCTCACGCCGCGGTGATTCGCCAGAATACGGGACCAGGATGAACACAAGTGCGTGGGCAAACAGGCCACGAGCGGGTCAGCGGGTCCCGACGTCTCGCCTTCCCGCAGCGCTGGTCGGATAATTCCCGCCGCCGACACTCGCGCCGCCACGGCTCAACAAGCCACGGGGACTGGACGATGATTAACGCAACACACACTGAAAGCTGTGGAACAAAACAGGCCCAGTGGCCTCTTTCAGGCGGCGCAGGCGATGCCGCGTCCGCAGTTTTGCGCGGCCGCGGCCGCCTCCGCGTTTCTTTTCGGACGGCGCGGGGAAAACCGGCCGCCGCCGCCGCCACGCGGCAGCCTGTCAGCAGCTCGGCGTTAGTGTCTGCAGCCATCGTCTTCCTGCCAACAAGTAAATGATTCAAATGCAACAGGAAATGGTACGCAGAACCAGTCACGGTGAAATCAATAAGATACTGAATGAATTTTCTCTGAGAGATGCGCGGCGCGACCCCGGCCCGCGGCGTTCTGTGAAGACGTGCATTGCACGCTGAACCCAATGGCTCCTATGCGCGGACGCGGACTCGTGGGCGACCCAAGGGTCGGGACAGCCCGCGCTGCATGTCGACACCCGCGCCGTGTGAATAGTCAATTTTAAAACATCAGTCGTTAGTTTCAGCGCGTCTGCGTATAAACGCGAACACGGGTGTCGGCCGCGCCGTGTGAAGAAGTGGCTAAGCGTGGCGTCAGCGGCGGCAAGACCCTCGAGGAGGTTGTTACAAACTTGTCGAGATACTTCAGAAAATACTGAATAGTATTTCCGGTGCCCAGCACGGCGTTGGAAAGAGGCGATCCAGGCTGACTGACCTGATCCCTGGCTGCTTGGCTGAGCTGAGCGGCTGTGTGTAAAAAAATTAAAAAGACCGGACGACCACAACCCTAGCAATGGCATATACGTACCCAGACTTGGAGAAAACCTTCGCCAAGGCCCCACGCGAGCGACGCCTTATGTGCCGCAGTCACCGAGCGTGGAGCACCACAGGGCTGGCCGCTGGGTCCATTCTCTTTACAAATCCTCCCCATCGGAGTTTGCCGAAGACAGCGAAGTGTGCGGTGCGGCCCCCACGACGGCCGCCCCGAGACCCGCCACAACGACATTGGCCTTTAGCCGGCCTGCAGAGTGGCGAGGTCCCTCACCTGACAAATGTGAAGCCCCGCGCCTCAGATCCAGGAACCGCAGCCACACAGCACGCGTGGGCGGCCTCTGCAGGGCGTACACAATGAATTGTATCTCGGGTCTTCATCGGTAGTAACCTGCAACACGCAACCCACTGTAAAACAAAACAAAAACTAAATAAAACTTATGACAAAGCCTACCCTATGCTCGGGTTCATAGCGAGGAATTTCGAGTGTAAGACGCCGGGAGTAAAACTGTCTTTGGGTAACTCACTTGGGAGACCACGCCTGGAATACGCAGTGCAGTGCCAGTCCCCTAATAACAGGAAGGATATTGAATTACTGGAAAGAGTTCAGCGACGCTCTACGAAAATACTGCCGTCATTAAGGACACAACAGCATGGAGAACGACTCAAGCGAGGGGAAGGAGGAGGAATAGGCGGAGTAACAGTACAAGAGAAAGGAGAAGAAGGTGCTGTAGGAAGAATACGAGGAGGATTAAAAGAAGGAGGACGAGGTGGAGGAATAATACGAGGAAGAAGAGGAAGAAAAGGAGACTATTTTTTTTTTTTTTTACGTCTATGCCTATAGCGCCGGTAGGCTTGCTTGAGGGGCCTGGATGGTGTTCGGCCCCAGCCCGTCATGGTGCAGGCAAGTGTTTATAGTGGCGCCATCTTCTCTTGGCTCATGCTGCCCCCCGGAACTCCTTCTTGATTCACTTGGACGGTTTCCTCTAGAGTCCGGGTTGATGGGTGGTCTTCAGGACAGCATGTGGGTAGTTTTAAGCCACTCAGCGGTGACTGAAAAATCCCAGGTGGTAGCGTGGGGATTCGAACCCGCGTCGTCCATCACGCGGTGAATGTGGGCCCAGCACGCTACCACTCAGCCACCGCCTACCCACAATCTGTTATACGAGGAAGAAGAGGAGGAAAAGGAGACGAGTGACCACGGTGGGCCTTCAAGTCTTCAAGTCCCTCAACAAGTCCAGTAACATCGATCACTCCAAATCTTTCCTCTCCAGACCAACCCGAGAACCAGAAACAACGGCCAAGCAATTCAAGTCGGTGGCTGAGTGGTAGCGTGCTGGGCCCACATTCACCACGTGATGGACGACGCGAGTTCGAATCCCCACGCTACCACTTCGGAATTTTCAGTCACCGCCGAGTGGCCTAAGACTACCTACATGCTGTCCTGAAGACCACCCATCAACCCGGACTCTAGAGGAAACCGTCCAAGTGAATCAAGAAGGAGTTCCGGGGGGCAGCATGAGCCAAGAGAAGATGGCGCCACTATAAACACTTACCTGCGCCATGACGGGCTGGAGCCGAACGCCATCCAGGCCCCTCAAGCAAGCCTACCAGCGCAATAGGCGTAGACATAATAAATAAATAAAAAGTCACCTCCATCTAAAATTGACCCTCTATATTCGGCCCCTCCTTTTTCTTTGCTGGAGCGGCGACTAGTGTACTCATTTGTTGTTGTGTTGTTTGTATTTGCCATTGAGCTGCTTCCTTTACTATAAAAAAAGATAGGCAATGCAAAACAGACATCGGCAGGAGTTTGTTTCCCCCTATCTCTCTTTCTTGAACAGAGTTATCCGCCACAGCAACATCCTTCCTGCAAAACATACCAGTGGGAAATCGATCAAATCCTTCCAAAATCTTAATCACTCTGACAATATAA